>NC_056728.1:599724952-599779952 GCF_019279795.1 Protopterus annectens
TTTAAGTCGCTTGCTCTAGTGGTTTTGTTGGATTTGGATTTTTTGAGGAGGAGCATGTCCATTAATTCCGGGTTGGACATGGCCTTGTATGTCAGGCACATGTCACCTCTGAGCAGACGGTATGCGACTGAATAGAGCTGGAGTTTCTTCAATCTGGCAGCATATGACAGATTTTGGAGTCCCTTTATCCTTTTGGTGAGGAACTTTTGGGGTCTCTCCAATTGCTGCAGATGTCGGGTGAGATACATCCCGAATGGGGCATTGTAGTCGATCATTGGTCAGGTGCAAACATTCACAAATAGTAATATTAACAAACAAGTATACTTATGTGTTTATGTTTTTTTTTTCTTTTTAGGTTTCTGCTTTCAAGTGTGGTAAGTTCAAGTCAAATGTTGGTAGACACCAACTTGTCACCTCCCAGTGTGTAATTCTGTAGCTAAACTAAAGCCATGATAGTTTTGTTCCCATATTCTCGTGTTGTTTCCTTAATGTCTTTTCTCCTTAATTTCTTCCTAAGTGGTTTCTACAGCCCTTTCTTCCAGGTCATTAAGCGAGGCAAGAAACTTTGTGAGAGTTGCTTGTTCAATTCTGTTGCATAAATTTTTAATTAATTATTACAGATTGGCTTTTTCAATATGCATAAAATGGCACGTGGCAATGTTAAATCTTTGGCAGCCAGTTGTTTAATTTGTTCATTACACACTGGTGTATTTTTGTGACAGCTAACTTGGGTACCTGATTTGCAGTGCCCATGTCCTTAGGCTTTTCTAGAATGGTTAACCCACGTATGTTTCTGCTTTGTATCTAATGCTTTCATACTCCTTGGAAGCATTGCTCTATGCTCTACTCTTGGAAAGCAAACCTTTGGAACCATTTTCTTTCCTTAAACAAAGTAATCAGTGATTTGTGACTTGTACATTATGTGAAAACACAACTATATTAGTATTTTTGAAATATTTGGGTTCCAAAAATGTTAACTAATCCCTAATCCGGTTTTAAAGGTTGGTGATAGCATACAAAATAAAAAAAAAAAATCAGGTAGTTTTCCAGTACCAATAGGCATCCGTGAAAGCACAATTCCTGTACCATAAAATGACATATCACAAGAGAATATAAACTCTGGCAGTAGATGCATAGTAATAGATTGACTATGATTTTAAAAAATTGCCTTTAGTGACTTTTGGAGTACATCAATAGCTCAAAGTTGCTTCTTGTGTCACTTTATATGGTAAACAGTCCATCACTTTTGTCCTGGAATGTGGATAGACCAGACCATTTCCTTTATCAGGTATCATGGCACATATCTAAACAAAACTCTTACCTTTCACAGCTATCTTGGAATGTGAGTAGACCAAACCTTTTCCTTAAATCCCATGTGAAAACTACTGTAGATAATATATTGAACCAGTTAAAGCTCAAGTTACAAAATGTTGAATGTACGTACCGTGGAAGCTAGGACAACATTGAGCATTAATTGCCTGATGCCCAATTAGAGTATTTATTGCCTGTTGGCACACTTTCTTCTTCCCTCAACATGTGTTTGCTACAAATGTTAAATAAAACATGCTGATTAATTTCTCTGACAGACACCTGGGAAAACCAGTGCCTTCTACTGCATAAGATAAACTGCCTTTCTATAACTGGTAGGGTCACTTCTTTTTTCCTAAGTGTTTAAGTTGTGTCATATAGATTAATGTCCTCCTTTGAACAATAGATTAATAGATAAAGCTAAGAATTTTCCCTTCTGGGCTCAGGATCAAAGAGTCTTTTCACATTCTAGGCCTTCTTTGACCTTACTTTTAGAAAAAAAATGGTATGTATGATTTCCCCTAGCATGCTGAAACCAGTTGCCTGTCAAGATTAGGAAGGACAGTTTTGATAAGTTCCAGGCTATATTTAAGGTAGGTTCACCTAAATCACAGGATTATAAATGTGTTAGGAATAATGACTACACTGCATATGCTCAAGGTATTTAATTCAGCCTGTCAGTAGCCAGTCATAGCTAACTGCGTGTATCTGAAACTGTATAGGCCTTTCTCCATCAGACTACATAACCGATGTAGCGTGGCTAACAAAACATTGCTGCATTTATATCATTAGAAAACAGAGGCTCTGTAAAGTTTAACAAATAATTCCATGTCATATCATTAACTACTTGCATTTGTAATTTATGACCTATCTGTTTGCCTGCATTAACCTATGATGCCATTTGCTGTGGTGCTGTCTATGGTCGGTTTGTCCTGCTGATACTGAACTTTGTTCAAACTGTCCATGATGCTCTTGCCTGTATCACACCTGCAAAGGGTCTGATGACCAGTCCACTTACCCAATTAACAAACAAAAAAAGATAAGCTCCCTATCAGCTGAATAATGAAAACATACGTCATCAGATTACAGCAAAGATTTAAATTAGTGTAATGCTGTTTCCTGTTCTTTTCTCATATCAGTTGTATATGTTTGCATAATGAATGATCCAGACTTAGCAAAAGAACCTATTACAGTAATTAAGTATAGCCAAATATGCTTTCAGTTCAGTAGCATTTGTAGCAGAGCAAGTCTCCTTAATGGATTTTGCTTTAGCCTTTACTTGCCTCATGTTTTCTAGTTAAAAAAGACATTTGCTTCTCTTAAACCTACATTCTGCAGTCCTATGTACTGATAACATTCCTTGGATTTGCCTATAGAAAATGGCATACCAGTTAAATATGTTGCAATATATACATTCTTTGTAGCAAACATTTTATATTTATCTTTTTAGTTATGTAGCGAGTATAGAAAACACTCCAAGAGGTATACAGTTGTACATAAATATACTTTTAGATTCATGGCTGAATTTCCTAAATAAAGCTTATAAAACAACTTCCTATGCCAACAATAGAAAAATATCTTCCATCCAAAATAGATCACACTATCATAAAAAAGTTTTTTATTTTGCTCACTTATCTTCCACTCCCTGTTAAGTCATCAATCCACCGATCTGTTCCCCATGAGTGGGGTAGGGTCAACTCTGAGGAACCATTATTCACACAACCATCAGGGGTGGCTCATGATTTTGCTGTTTTTTTCAGTCCTAATCTCCACTCACACACTTGGTGTAGTGAGTAATGGGAAAGTACAATTGGCCCTCTGCAAAGGATATTCCCTCACTTCCACAAGGAGCATTTCCATTCATGTGGCATAACCCCCCCCCCCCCATCATGGAAGGAGCTTCCATAGGTCTCTACATTGAAAATAACACCACCTAGTGTGCCCTGTAGTACACACATATTTTTCCCTCAGATAAGCAAGCAGGATGTTCTTCGTGTTTCACTGTTGCAGTCATCACACTTGGGTTATCTACCTGCAGGTAGCCCTCAGTCAGCCCGAAAACCAGAGACTTAGTATTTCTGTGTCGGTTGCTTTCACTCCAGGACTGACGTCAGGTCGTTAGGGGTATAAAAACAGGTAGCCAACACCATTACATCAGTCTTTCTTGCTGAGGAGCCCAAAGCAGAAGCAGTTCGCATGAGTGTCGGTCGGCCGCTACTTGAGTTTTCATTTACAAATTGAATCATCCTGAAGTCTTCTAAAGCTAAGTACCCCATTGAGGATCCTTTTTTCTTGCTCTAACCGATGTCAGAAAAAGTTAACAATTGTCTTACCTGTGGAAAGCAAATACCACACCGTGATTTTCATTCTTACTGAGTCACCTGTTTAGGCCCAGACCATGACGTACCTCGCTGTCGGTTTTGTGCGTTTGTTCAACACCCGAACCATTCGTTGTCGGGCCCTTTTTGTCGCTAAATACTTTCATTCTCGATCTCCATATTCCAAAATGGCTTTGGTAAGCCATCCGACTACCGATATTCCAAAAAAAAGTAAGGATAGAGACAGAGACAGACCGCACAGGTCCAAAGCTGCCAACAATGCTTCTGTTAAGCTAGTCGCCAGTTCTCTGTACTCAGTGAGGCACTTTCGCAGCCCCTGATGCCCGCTTCAATGGATTCTCAGGACTCTACAGAGACCCATTCGGAATCTGGTATGCCGCAAGACTCTTCTTCGACTATGGAACCTGTGGATGTCTCTACCTTGGCTGGGTCTCGAGCCGCTGAGCAGGCACTGGCTTCTGAGGAAGTTCTTCGCACTACCGATGTTTGACACAGACTGACGACTTCAGTTCTGTCTAAGACTACCAAGTTTCTAAGGCCAAAAGTACATGCTATACCTAGAAAACTGACGACCAAAGCGCATGCACCTGCTCCCTTGCCACAAATTCAAATGCTTAGAATGGCAGAAGACCTTATTATGCTGATTAGGGGAAGTCAGCCTTCCCCTGCTAAGAGAAAAAGAGATCAGTCCCCAACAGCTTCAACTGACCAAGAGTCTGGCGACTCTGAGGGTTCTGATTATGAAGATATGCCCTTATCTGCTTATGCAGATTCAGATGCAGAGGAATCCATTCCCTCTGCCTCTCCTCCAGAGGATTTTTCTTTTGGTGAAACTTTACATACTTTAAGAGAGCATTTCTATTGGGAATGCCAAGACTATCTTTAGTCCAAAAAAAGACTCAGAGAATTTCTAGACTTGCCACAACATAGGCCTTTTGCAATACCTCCAATCCTGGAAGTTGTTGATGATGTCTTTATGGAATGCAGTCTTACTCCTGATACTTTACTCCCTGCTCCTAGGAGACCAGACAAGTACTACAGAGTACCTGACTCTCACAAATTCCTTTTCATAAATCCTACTGCTGACCCAGAGGTCATTTCCCAGGGGCCTAAAGGTATGAAAGCAACTACAGCTAAGAATTCTGCCCCTTCAGACAGGGATTCCAGAGCTTTGGACAGATGGGGTAAGAAAGTATATACCTCTGCAACTCTCACCATTAGGGCTTTGAATTGTCAGTTTCACATGCTGAAGTACCAACAACATATTATGGAACTTAATAAGCAAAAAAATAGATACCTTTACAGACTGTGCAGAAAATAAAGAATTGCAAGAGCTTATGCATTCTGCAAGCCAAGTCAGCAAGCATACATTGCAGTGTGGCTTTGATGCCCTAGAAGCATCTTGCAGAGCAGCAGTCACTGGTTCTGTACTGAGAAGGCATGCTTGGCTTAAGGAGCAGAGGCCATGTCAAATCAAAGTTATTAGATGTTCCTTTGAACAAGGACAATCTGTTTGGCACCAAAGCAGAAGAGGTTCTTAAAAAGATGGAAGACAAAGCTAAATCTATGCAGACAGTCAAAGAATTCTTGCAAGTACAGCCTCCTAGATTCAGTAGGCATTGTCCCTCGAAACATTGGTCCTTTCCAACCCACTCAAGACCATCTCAAACTAGATCCAGGAGAAACTGACCCCCTAGACTACAGTCTCAGGGTATGCAGAGATCTAAACAATGGAGTGCCTCCACCTCTAAAGCAGGGAGTGCTAACCCACCCCCTTATGGAAAGAATTCCCAATGACTTCTCAACTCCACTCCCCACCTCTGCCTAACTGCTTGTGCCCCTAGGAGGAAAACTTGCCCTTCATGCAAAAAACTGGATTTCCATCACCAAAGACAAATGGGCCCTCAACATTGTATCCCAGGGGTACAAATTTTACTTCCACTCACTGCCAACCCCAAAGGGCTCCCAGACCTTCCTCCAAACCAGTGGGCAGAGGCACAAAACCAAGTTCAATCCCTTCTCTCTATAAGGGCAAATCAACCTGTTCATGCGGAACAGATAGGTCAAGGATTCTATTCCAGACCTTTCCTGGTACCCATAAAAGAGGGCACTTGGCACCCAATCCTAGATCTTTCAATTCTCAACACCTTCCTGGTGGTACCAAAATTCAAAATGCTCACCCTGCAGCAACTTCTACCTATGCTAGCCAAAGCTGCCTGGTTAGTCACCCTAGACTTAAAAAAAGCCTATCCGTACATCCCTATAAGGGAGTCATGCAGGAAATATTTACACTTTGGGGCAGGATCTATGCAGTATCAGTTCTCTGCACTTCCCTTTGGCTTATCCACTGCTCCGAGAGTATTCACAAAATGCCTGGCTCCAGCCATTGCTTACTGCAGACAGAGAAATATTCAAATTTACCCGTACTTGGACGACTGTCTGATTCAGGCAGAAAGTCAGGAAATGCTGTTGCAGCACCTGACATTTGTAAAAAAACCTTCTAACCTCCCTGGGGTACACCATCAATGAAAAGAAATCATAACTAGTCCCCAGTCAAAAGATTGTATTCCTGGGAACAAGCTTGGACATAGCATCCCAGATGGCAATCCTCACTCCAGAAAAACAAGACTATCTGACAGACTATTTTACTCAAATGGCCACCAGAACCCAGCTATCCACAAGGAAAATCCTGCAGGCCCTAGGGTTCATGGCCTCATGCATCCTACTAATTCCATATGCCAGAGTGCATATGAGGAAACTTCAGTGGTACTTAAAAAGTCTTTGGTGCCAACATTCTCAGAACCTGGAAACTGTCATTCCTATCATACCGTCTAAGGACAGATTTTCTTTGGTGGGCAGCAGCATGCAAACACAACAAGGGACTGCCCTTTACTCATCCTCACGCTGCCCAGACCCTAACCACAGATGCATCAGACTATGCCTGGGGGCACACATGGACTGCAAGTGCATTCAGGGCCACTAGAGCCCAAGTCAAATTCATATGCACATCAACCAAAAAGAGATGCTAGCTGTGCAGCATGCTCTGACAACTTTCAGATCCCTACTCTCACCAGGGCACCTGCTAATAAAAACAGACAACACCACAGTTATGTGGTACATCAACAAGCAGGGGGGAACCCACTCTTACCCACTCTGCAGGCTAGCCATGACCTTGTGGAACATGGCCTTGGACATGCAGGTCCATCTGCAAGCTCAATTCCTGCCAGACTAACAAAACTCACTGGCAGATGACTTAAGCAGAAATCTCCAAGACCCACACGAGTGGCAATTAGAGCCCAGCACCTTCAACCTTCTGATTCAGAAATGGGGGACCCCAGAGGTGGATTTCATTGCCTCCCCCTTCAATCACCAGCTCAGCAAATTCTGCACCAGGGAGACCTCACAGCAGGGCCTGGAAAGTGGATGCCGTATCCTCCCAGTGGGTAAATCTCTCAATCTATGCCTTTCCCCCTCTGCCTCTTCTCTCAAGAGTATTGCTCAAGATAAGACAGGACAGACCAATAACAATTCTAATTGCCCCGGCCTGGCCACACCAGCAGTTGTACCCACTCCTGTGCAGCCTGTCACCGGTGCCACCCTGGCACCTACACCAGAACCCAACCCTGCTCTCTCAGCAGGATGGACAGATCTTGCATCTGCAACTGCAAAGCCTAAATCTTCCAGCCTGACTTATTCCTTGAATTCTCCCCCAGTAACCAGTCTAAGCAAGCAGGTGCTGGACGTCATTCTTGAAGCCAGAAGACCCAGCACAAGGAAATCCTATGCTGATAAATGGAAAAGGTACTGCTCCTGGATTCAGTCTAAAGGAGAGGACACAACTCTGCCCTCCCTACCTATAACCCTGGATTACTTAGCAGATCTACTCCACAGGGACCTATCCTTCTCCTCCATTAAGATCCATGCCTCTGCCATTTCGTCTCATTGCAACACTGAGCCACCTCTCTTCTCTCACCCTCTTATCAAACAGTTCCTGAGAGGGGCAAACAACATAAGGCCACCAAGGAGAGCACCCACCCCTGCTTGGGAACTTAACTTTGTACTGGAAAAGCTCACGCTTCCCCCCTTTGAGCCTGCAGCATCAGCACAGTTAAAATTCCTCTCTTGGAAAACAGCCTTGCTTCTGGCCATCACTTCAGCTAGAAGAGTGTCTGAGCTACAAGCACTTATGGCTGTGGAACCCTTCATTATTTTCCATGCTGACAGGGTTTCACTCAGGACTAATCCTCCCTTTATGCCTAAAGTGGTGTCCAGTGTGGCTCTCAACCAATCTATCCATTTGCAAACTTTCTTCCCTAATCCTCAAAATAAAGGGGAAAGGATCCTGCTCTCCTTGAATGTGCACAGACAGCTCAGATTCTACCTTGATAGGACTAAGCCCTTCAGGAAATCGGACCAGTTACTAGTTAGCTTTGCAGAGGGCAAGGCCATTTCAAAACAAACAATTTCCAAATGGATAGCACACTGCATCCATTTCTGCTACAAGCACCATGGGAACCAACCCCTCAGGGGGTCAGAACACATTCCACTAGGGCAACTTCTACCTCTACAACATTCCTCAGGGGAGTCCCTACCAGAGACATCCTGGAAGCTGCTACCTAGAGCTCTGTACACACCTTCACCAAGCATTACCACTTGCCTATCTTTTCCAAATCCAGGGCGGGTTTTGCAACAGCAGTCCTGCAGGGCATACTAGCCAGCCCAAACTCTTCTTGACTGCCTCCACCCTTTTTCAGCTTTGGAAATCTACCCAAGTGTGATGACTGCAACAGTGAAACATGAAGAACATAGTACAGTTGTGTACTCTTACCATAAATGTAGATGTTCGAGTGTATTCACTATTACAATCTTGGTTTCCCTTCCTCCAGCCCCCTTGTTTCTCTCTCTCTCTCTCTCTCTCTCTCCTCTCTATGTCTATTACTCACCCCTTTCAGGGGTATTGGTACTGGTATTTACTTTTTACTGGTGGTTTTTTCCCCACCATAACTTAGCTCCCTATTTGGGGAGCTTCTGAAATTTAGGGCAAGAAAAACTGATGTAATGGCATCAGCTGCCTGTTTTTATATCCCTGACAACCTGACATCAGTCCTGGAGCAACAGCAACCGACGCAGAAATACTAAGTCTCTGGTATTCGGGCCAACTGAGGGCTACCTGCAGGCAGATAACCCAAGTGTGATGACTGCAACAGTGAATACACTCGAACATATACAGTTATGGTAAGTGTACACAACTGTACTTTATGCCCTCTCCCTTCCTCCCTGCCTGGCTTCTGCTGTGCTGGGGCTGCTAACTGAACCCGGGTCAACTGTGTCATAGTCAGGCCACCATCCCTCTGTATGTACTGTTGTGAAGAAGTTACTTGGTTAATGCTTAATTTATAAATTTGATTCAGTGTAAATATTCCATCAAATTTCAATATAAGTACCATGTGAGGGTTAAAATTAGTTATATTTTTTTCCTTAAGCAGTCTGTTTCCTCCTCTGCCTTTGCACAGACTGAATAAGGAACTCACCTGGATCTGAGCAGCCAAAGTTTCGTGTCTTCAGAAACAATAATAGCTGTGATCTTCTTAAACATACTCTTTTTTTAACCTTAACCATAAAGGTTTAACCACTCAGGACCTCTTTTCCAGCCCTCTACCCCCAAACGTAGTTTTATTGCAGAAACTATGCCTTCTCAGTCCTTGGTCTCAAATTGCATGACTCTTCCCTCATTTTTGTAAAGATCATTCATTTTTCTCCAATTTCTGATCAAAACTAAAAACAGATTACAAGACTAATGCAACTGCTCTGTCTCTGGTCATATGACATAACTTCTTCCTACTCTACTTCCCTGCACACAGCTACTCTGACTCTGCTTTTCATTGTGATTCTTTCTACATGTCATCTCTGACATCCGCTCTGTATATAATGTATGTATACTTTGTGTTTTGTCAGTCACTCTGTACATAATGTGATGTCTATTTTCTTTATATCCTCAACCCAAATATTATATCCACTCTGTATATAATGCATGCAGGTATTGTGTTTTGTCAGTCAGTCTGTGTATAATATAATGTATCCTTCGACTTTCTACTCCAGAGCCAACTTTAATATTCATTCTGTGTATAATGGTTGTATGTGCATTATGCATCCAAGCATTATTCCCTCTGTGTATAATTTATTTATTATTTTATTTTATTTTACATTTGTTAACCGGGGGTGTCTGACTGAGCCGAAAAGGCCCTTTTTCAGCAGAGGCCCGGGGAGAAAAGCTCCACATAGAAATATTACAGATACATTTAGTTATTTAGACATGATCAGTATACACACAAATTACAAAAGACATGTTTTTACAGTGGTATGCAGCACATCAACAGTTACAGTGGGAGAGAACAAACAAAAAATATTAATTTAAAAATAAAGGTAATTAATAGATTTGTGGTGTACAGCTGAAATTTGGAACATAGGTAGAATACATACATAGTACACAGGTACAGTACATACATTGTAGATTAGCCAGTGTTTGTGAGTAAGAGTGAAAACTATTATCAAGTACTCTAGGTTTAGTATGTGTAACTTATCTGCTTTCACTAGCCTGGGGAGCAATCATGGCACTGCCAACTTTGCTTGAGATGTTGCCTGATGAGGTCTTTAAAAGAGGCTTTGGATGATGTGTTTTGAATGCTAGTAGGGACAGAGTTCCATTTTTTAGCCACTGAACTACTATATAGTGCATCTCCAAAGCTATTGTAGCTGTTGGTGACTTCTAGTAGTAGTTTGCTTGATGATCTAAGAGGCCTTTTGGCTGAGTGATGTTGTACTAGGTTTTTGAGGGCAGGACACTTATTGCGGAGGTAATAGATCGAATGACAGAGCAGAGCCGATTGTAGGTTAGGAGGGTGGGTAGTTCAAGCCAGTGGAGCTGTCTCAAAGCAGTACAGTGATGAGTTCTATATGAGCAATTTGCAGCAAAGCGGGCAATTCTGTTATAGCAGGCTTCCATTTTGCTTAGTTCAGCTTTGTTGAGATTAGTCAGAATGGGAGATGCATAGAGTAGGGTGGATAGAAGTTGGGAGCAAGCAATGGCTGATCTTGTGTTGTTGGTAAGAAATGGTTTGATATGGTAGAGTGATCCCAGTTTGGCATGTACTTTTGTAATAGTTAAGTTGAGATGACTATCAAATTTTAGGTGGGAGTCTATGGTTATTCCCAATAGCTTAGCTTGTGCCACTGGAGCGATTGGAGTAGCATTTGTAGAGTAGATAGTGAATTGACTGTTATCAGTGTTTTTGTTAGAACTGGTTATAATCATAAGCTGAGTTTTCTTTGGATTGAGGATAAGTTGGGCTTTGGTAAGGTAGTTTTCAACATCAGCGGATGCTAGTCGAGTTGTTTGCAGGAGGGTGGGAATGTTTTGTGCACCACAGATTAAGGTAGTGTAATCTGCATACTGAATGATAGATGCATGCTATGTGGAGGTATGGTGGTCATTTGTGAAGATTGTGAATAATAGTGGTCCTAAGATAGAATCCTGTGGGACTCCTATAGTTATGGGCAGCTGAGGAGAGAGAGAATTTTCCCATTTCACAGCTTGGTACCTGTCAGTTAAGTAGCTTTGGAACCAGGTAAGAGTGGAATTTGATAGGTGATATTGGTTTAGTTTGTTTAGCAGGATTTGGTGCAAGACTGTGTCAAATGCTTTGGACATATCCAAAAAAAGAGTTGACACCTGCAGGCCTTCATTTTTGAGATGGTTTTCTGTGTCTGTGAAGCAGAGGAGGGCTGTAGTGGTACTATGGGCAGGTCTGAAACCATGCTGAATAGGTGACAGGATGTTGCTGTCTAGGAGATATTTTAGCATCTGGGTATGGATGCATTTTTTTAGGATTTTGGCCAGGGGGGAGAGTAAAGCAATGGGTCTGTAGTTATTAAGTTCAGTGGAGGTCCCCCCCTTTATGTATGGGTGTAACATAGGATATTTTCCAGAGTTTGGGTACATAGTTTTCAAAAACTGATCTGTTTATGAGAGTGGAGCTTGGGATAGCAATAGCATCTGCTGTGAGTTTCAAGAAATAACTGGGGAGTAGGTCGGCTGCTGTTGATGAGGTTTTTAGTTTGGAGAGCATGCTTTTGATTGAAGTGGTGGAAACTGTTTTGAGGGTAAAGCTTGTATTAGTGTTATTTGTGTTGGGGGGATAGTGAGGTAGGAACTGTCCTGTGATACTAAGGATAGAATTGAGTTCATAAAGTGGGAGTTGAATTGTGTTTCGATGGGAACTTTAGTGTCAGGGGTGGTTGGTTTGGGGGGTGGCCTTTTGGGTGGGTTTTAGTAGCTGGTTTACATTTTTCCAAAATTTTTGGGGGTTGTGTTAGTATTTAGTTTGTAATGTTGTGTAGTAGGATTTTTTTGTCCAGCCTAATGCATTTTTTTGCACGGTTGCGCAGTTCTTGGTACTTAGTTAGGCTTTGCATTTCTTTGTTTTTTGATAGTAAAGCCAGGCAGTGTCTCTGGACTTGATGATTTGTTTGGTTTCTTTACTGAGTCAGGGGTTTGTAGAGGTTCTAACCTTGATTTTGCGCAATGTATTGACAGTGTCTAGGTGTTGTAGAAATGTTTTGCTGAAATATGCTACAGCCTGGTCAAGTGGAAGGGGTTTAAGGGGTCCAGTCACAGTTACAGAGTAAAGTGTTGAGGACCTCAGGAGAGAATTTATTTGTGTTTCTAGTGGATATATAGTTAGTGGTTTTGCATATGCTTGTTCTACTATGTATAAGGTATATTATGTTGTGGTGACTTAAGGTGTCTGGGAGACTGCCTGTGTGGGGGTACAATGTGGGGTTGTTAGTTAGGACCCAGTCAAGGATGGATTCCCTTTTAGATTTTTTATCACATCTAGTTGAAATTTGGACTAGCTGCTGGTAGCCGTGGAGATTTATTAGATTACTTGGTGGTTCTGATATGCAGGTGAACCAATCTAGGTTGAAATCCCCCAGAATAAGGGTTTCTTGTGAGTATGTGGAAGAACACCAGGATAAGAAGTCTTCAAGGCTAGCAGGTGTATTACCAGGTGGAATATAGATCACAATTGTGGTAATGGCCTTTTTAGGGTGAAGTTGAAGTTGTGAGATAAGTATGTCCCAATTATTGGGGGAGGGGTAGGAGTTTGGTAATTGATGTACAGTTAAGTTGGACTTGTACAGTAAGGTAGTTCCACCCCCTTTACAAAGTGGTCTGACTTGTCTAATGATATTGTAGCCGGTAGGGAGAATGTCTGAGTTGGCTATGTTTTTATTTAGCCAGGTTTCTGTTAAAGCAACTATGTCTGGGGAGTAGTGTGCTATTGTGGCCTGGAGTTCAGGTATTTTATTTTTGATACTTCTAATATTAATATTTAGCATTAAAAGATGGTTGGTTTTGCTGCTGTTGTTGATTTGCCCAGGGATGAAGATAGTGGGGGTGTTATGTTCTGACATTTGTGTTGGAGCAGTTTGTGTTGGACAGGATGGATTTGGGCCTGGGTTGGGGTGGATATCCCCACTTATGGTGAGCCTGGTGTTAAAATGGTGATACAGATGTTGGAGTTTGGTGAGGAATGTGAAAAAGTATTGTGTTTTTTTGGAGTAGGAAGGAGAGCATATGTGTTTAGTTCTGAATTGGTCCGTTATGTAGTTCTTGAACAATTGTGGACAGATATTATTATAATGTGCGGTATCTGTATATAAGAGTGCATAATGTAGTGTTGTGCCACTATGTTTAGGGATATTGCTAGAGTGATAACTTGTGGTGTTATAAAGAATTACGAGAAGACAGACTAGACTTAGTTGTGTGATAGTCATGGTTATAAAGTTTAAGTTGGTTCTAGGTGGGGGTCTGAATAGGAATTATAGGGTTGCACTATATGTGGATGGGTAAGTTGTGTGGGTGATGTGAAAAATGCCTAGTGGGAATGAGAGTGATTGGGAGTATTTTGTGTGGAGCAAGTTGGTGTGGTATAATGTGATTTGACTTGAAGAGCTGTGATTGGTGGAGGTGATGTGAGGGTGAACTGTGGGTGTGGCTGTGATTACTATAAATGTGGAGGTAGTGGGGGCAGGAGGGAATAGTGGGCAGGGCAGGGGAGCGGATAGAGCCCGAGCGTTAGCGAGGGCGAACGGAGTGGGGCAGAGCCTACCAAGAGAAGAGTAAAAAGTAAGTATTTCTTTACAAATCTGAACACTTTAAACAAATTCCTGAGGTCTAATGGCTTATCAGCAGGCAGAATGCAATTGATGAAGAGCACTTGTGTCCTGGTTGGAGACTAGAAATTTAAAGATGGCTCCATGCTCAGCAGGATTCTAATATAGACTTAGTATTGGGGGAGGGAGATAGCACAAGGGGTGTAAACCAGGTGGAATGCAAAGAAACCAGAGAGGCAATCAGTGGAAATAAGTGAAGGCCTCAGAGGGGGTAAGTAATAATTCAAGCTACCTGTAAAATGAAGGAGAGATTAGACAGCAAAGTTTATTAAGGTTGGGAGTGTATCTTCACATTGACTTGCTGATTAGTAACCAGTTTGTGCACAGATTAGAGTAGGGAGATACATTAGCAATGAAGGAGAATGTATATAGATGCAAATAAACAGGTGGGCTTCCAAGTGATACAAACTAAGGCAGAATACACTGAGAGGGCTGCTTGATGGTTAATTTAATCACAGAGATCTGAATAAAATGTATAGTGTCTGTTGGACAGTTAGGATTACTGCACTAGCTGGGGGGAGGACACAAGGCTACAACAGTCAGTTTTATTAGCAAGCTGAGAACTACTAAGAAATACTGCTAATGTAATAGCTTCACTCTCATAAAACATACAAGTAGAATGCCTGGGTGGACTGACCCTGCTCTTGAGGCTCAAAATGTATATCCTTGTTTAGTTTGCAGTACTGATTTCTTCTTATACTGTATGGGTGGAGTGGTAGCTGCAGACTGCAGATTTGCTTGAGTGTACTCCTGCTCTTGAGGCTCAAAATGTATATCCTTGTTTAGTTAGCAGTACTGATTCCTTCTTATCCTGTATTGGTGGGGTGGTAGCCGCAGACTGCAGATTTGCTTGAGTGTGCTCCTGCTCTTGAGGCTCAAAATGTATATCCTTGCTTAGTTTGCAGTACTGATTCCTTCTTATACTGTATGGGTGGAGTGGTAGCTGCAGACTGCAGATTTGCTTCAGTGTGCTCCTGCTCTTGAGGCTCAAAATGTATATCCTTGCTTAGTTTGCAG
This sequence comes from Protopterus annectens, assembly GCF_019279795.1. NCBI lineage: Eukaryota > Metazoa > Chordata > Ceratodontiformes > Protopteridae > Protopterus > Protopterus annectens. Next base: position 599,739,853 of record NC_056728.1, read on the forward strand.
TACTGATTCCTTCTTATACTGTATGGGTGGAGTGGTAGCTGCAGACTGCAGATTTGCTTGAGTGTGCTCCTGCTCTTGAGGCTCAAAATGTATATCCTTGCTTAGTTTGCAGTACTGATTCCTTCTTATCCTGTATTGGTGGGGTGGTAGCCGCAGACTGCAGATTTGCTTGAGTGTGCTCAGCAAGCAGAATGCAATTGCTGAAGAGCACTTGTGTCCTGGTGGGAGACTAGAAATTTAAAGCAGTAGATGCTTGTATGTATTATCTGTATAATGGTTGTATGTATTATCTGTATAATGCTTGCATTATACATCCAGGCATTATTCCCTTATGTTTTGTCATTTATTCTGTATATAATGTCAATCATGTATTTACTGTCTTTGCCCCTAGGCTTGAGACTGAAATATGTCCGGTGAGATCACTCCTCTTCCCTAGTTAACAAATTCAAAATAAAAAATAAATTCTACCTTTTAAACACAGCCCTATATTTGCTAAACATATTTTCGAAAGCTTCATTTTTAAAACTGATGTGCTTTTTTCCTACATTTAACAGAACTTATTTCAACCAGCTACTTACTTTCAAGGTTGACAACATACTTTCAGTTGCTATTAATGATGTTTCCTTTTGTTTTGTTCCTTAAAAGTTTTTTTGTAACAGCATCTACCAGTATGAATATATACCATTCTGTACAGTTTTGTTTTCAAACCAATGTTCTGGAAAACAGCATACCATTGTCTGGATACTTAGCAGTACTGCAACAAACATAATGTCATGTGAAACACTACCAGATTCTATAAGTTACCACAATCCTATGTTCTTAATCTGTGGAAAACAAAAAATCAAACGGAACATTACTTATAATTGGGTCCAAACTAAAAAGAACTTTAATAAGGATACCTTTATCACCTTACTTGTCCTACTATAGTAACTGTTATGTTTTGAAAACTCTACCAGTAGGTGAAGATGCAGACTGTTTCAACAAACTATTCTTACATATACTCAATTCTATTGCCTTACCCTGAAGAAAAAGTTAAAGTAACGCAGTTCCCTGTATGTCATCAGATATCAAACAACTAATCTCCACTAGAGGTAAAAATTACCCAAATAACACAAGCAAGATAAAAATACCCTTCACTTAGAAACTAAGTAAAAACATTAATTAAATCATCTCAGTAATCTTTGCCATACATTACTTAAAAAGAGTCCATCTAACCAAAAATACTACTGGTCATTTAAAAGTAAACTACTGTAGTCAGGAAAAAAAAAATCCTCCCCTTCTTCTGTCCTGAATGAGACTGACTTTAATATTCCTTCAGTCTTTAATTCGCACTTTATTAATTCAGGTACTGTTCCTTCCCTCAATTCCTTTATTTACCCTAATCCCAATACACACTCATTCAACGTACTACCCAGTAACACATCAGCCATAAAGAGATTGTTGCAGAAGCTAAAACCCACCTCCCTGGCCCATGACCATCTGTGCCCTGAGTATCTCCAGATTGTTTCACTAGCCATAGCATGTCCAGTAAAAGTCCTAATCAACAGGCCCATTACTCAACAATACATCCCAAACCTGTGGAAAAAGTCATATATAATACCAGTTCACAAAGGGAGTGCATGTGCTAACTAGGTTCATAGGTTCTGACTACTCCAACTATAGTCCTATAGCAGCTCACCACTCTCTAAAATATTAGGAAAGTGTGTTCAAAAGCAATTATTAACACACCTTTTATCAGAATTTCATCTCTCCCCCATCATGGCTTTCACCCAGGATACAGTACAGAAACTGCTCTTTTATCTTTCTTAAATAACACCTATTAAAGGAAACCCTGTGGTTTCTTTACACTTGCTATGTTCTTAGACCTATGAAAGGCCTTTGACACAGCATCCTATCAACTTCTCCTTCAACTGATTAACAGAAATGAATGTGAGGAACTATATTATAATCTGGTTCATCAACTATCTTACAAGTTGCACCCAATCTGTCTGTGGAAGTCAGTCATTATCAGATTGCTTCCCAAACAACACTGGTGTCCCTCAGGGAACCATCCTAGGGTCTATCCTATTCTGTGTTTTTGAGAATACAGTGCATCCTGGTGTCTGTCCTATTTTGTGTCTTTGTGAATGCAATGCATCCTAGGGTCTAGCCTATTCTCTGTCTATGTGAATACAATGTATCCTACGGTCTGTCCTATTCTCTGTCTTTGTGAATACAATGCATCCTAGGGTCTGTCCTATTCTGTGTCTTTGTGAATACAATGCATCCTAGGGTCTATCCTATTCTCTGTCTTTGTAAATAAAATGCATCCGAGGGTCTATCCTGTTCTCTGTCTTTGTGAATACAATGCATCCTAGGATCTATCCTGTTCTCTGTCTTTGTGAATACAATGCATCCTAGGGTCTATCCTATTCTCTGTCTTTGTGAACACAATGCATCCTAGCGTCTGTCCTATTCTCTGTCTTTGTGAATACAATGCATTCTGGGGTCTGTCCTATTCTGTGTCTTTGTGAATACAATACATCCTAGGGTCTATCCTATTCTCTGTCTTTGTGAATACAATGCATCCAAGGGTCTATCCTTTTCTGTGCCTTTGTAAATACAATGCATCCTAGAGTCTGTCCTATTCTCTGTCTTTGTGAATACAATGCATCCTAGGGTCTATCCTGTTCTCTGTCTTTGTGATGTCTTTGTGAATACAATGCATCCTAGGGTCTATCCTATTCTCTGTCTTTGTGAATACAATGCATCCAAGGGTCTGTTCTATTTTCTGTCTTTGTGAATACAATGCATCCTAGGCTCTGTCCTATCCTCTGTCTTTGTGAATACAATACATCCTAGGGTCTATCGTATTATCTGTCTTTGTGAATACAATGCATCCTAGTGTCTGTCTTATTCTGTGTCTTTGTGAATACAATGCATCCTATGTTCTAGCCTATCCTCTGTCTTTGTGAATGCAGTGCATCCTATGGTCTGTCCTATCCTCTGTCTTTGTGAATACAATGCATCCTAAGGTCTATCCTATTCTCTGTCTTTGTGAATACAATGCATCCTAGGGTCTGTACTATTCTGTATCTTTGTGAATACAATGCATCCTGGGGTCTATCCTATCCTCTGTCTTTGTGAATTCAGTGCATCCTAGAGTCTATCCTATCCTCTGTGGTTGTGAGTACAATGCATCCTAGCATCTATCCTATTCTATGCCTTTGTGAATACAATGCATCCCAGGCTCTATCCTATTCTGTGTCCTTGTGAATACAATACATCCTAGTGTCTCTCCTGTCCTCTGTCTTTGTGAATACAATGCATCCGAGGGTCTATCCTGTCCTCTGTCTTTGTGAATACAGTGCATCCTAGGGTCTATCCTATTCTCCGCTTTTGTGAATACAATGCATCCTAGGGTCTATCCTGTTCTGTGTCTTTGTGAATACAATGCGTAGCATAACCTACAGGGCAGCACTAATATAATCTGCCAATGACTCCACATTAATCTTCTGCTATATCACCCTCCCTAACATCTTTAATAAGTTAGAACAGTGGCTCCTAGCATCTCAACTGTTACTATTTGCTAATAAAACTAAGCTTTTACTCTTTAATTCAGGTAACATCAACATTGTATCTAACACCTAAACTGGACAAGTTTCCCTTGCAAACTCCTAGGAGTAATCTTTGATCACAAATTATCATTTGATAAACACATAGACTATGCCTTCTCAACAACAAAATAAAACATTGTGCACACTGTATAAATCCAGACCTTGTCTAACAAAGGCTTTTCAGTGTAATACAGGCTATTCAGTTCTATTTCCCACCCTAGAATACTCTTCCTAAATTCTTACTAACATCCCAAAAAAAACCTTCTTAAACTGGAAATGACATGCCACAAAACTGCCAGATGTGCAGCTAACACTACAAGGTGAGCTCATCACTTAGAACTCCAGCACGTAATTACATGAAACCAGCGAAAACTCACTCGTAAAATAATATACAAATCAGATACCTGTCCTTCCTTAGCCAGCCTGGTATTCAAATACACTCCTAAAAGAAATCTCTGCTCTCAAACTCAGAATCTTCTGCAGGTACCCAGATCAAACAGTTGTTATGGTAACTCCCTTTTTAGTGTCTGTGCTGTCAAATTGTGGAGTAACTTTTCACCTGACCTTAGATATGAAGCTAATCCAAAAAAAAAATCATAAACATATTAAAAACACACTTCCATAATCAATAGTTTTTTCCCAGTCCTCAGTAACAATTTCCTGTGAAAAGTCTCATCTACACACTCACCATCTACAGACCCGCTATCTACCCCTTCACTCACTATCACACCCATCTGCATATTCGCACATCCTACTATCTCTTTTGTTAATCATAATATACCGAGCTCCACCCTCCCTCATGCTTCTCATTATCTACTTCATCTCCTATTCCGTGCTTCCTGTTAACTCTTCTTTCACACCACCAGTTTACTACTTTTGCACTATTTTCTACGTTCATCTGTTATTGTCTACACTGTGCAACTTCTATATGGTTAGAGTTGGAGCTTTCCTCCCCAGGTCTCCATCGAAAATTGGCTCTGCTCAGTTGAACTATCCTAGTCAACAAATGTAATAAATAAATAAAATAAAATAAATAAGTGCCAGTTCGTGTCACATATGGGGACTTTGAATATAGCAGTTCTTTGCAGTCCCTTTTTTGAGATCTCCAAGCAAATCCCTATACATTGACACAATATGTGATAAAATGAATATATGCACATTAAGGATATTGCACAGAAGGATTTTTGCCTTCTAAAGGTTAACAAAAGATTACAAAAATGGAGTCTACATTAATATATGACCTGCAGTATTACAGTCTTCAAAACAGCTATGTGGAAAGCCAAATAACTGAAATTTGTATCAGTAATATTTATTTAGATTTTCAAAGTTAGGAAGTAAATATGCACATTTAGTACCTGTTCCTAACAATCATTGCTTCATCTTCATTATGGAGCTTAAACCCTAAGCTGTTGCCATGAAAGATAAAGCATGAGTGCAAACATATAAATGTAACAATAGTAACACCAAAAAACAGTAGCCGAACTTAACTAAAATAAAAATCTAATAAAAAGACGGCCAAGAACACCCAAAAACTTTAATAAAACATAACAAAAGTAACACATGCCTCACAGTAAGACCCTGTCCGGTTCGATTCTCAGCTAGAGTGTCTTCTGCATGGAGACATGCGTGAATGGGCGTACTTTCGTTGAAGGTTGTGCGTCAGGGCTGGTAACTCGGCACGTAAAAATCAACTACCAATCATTAGCGGACCGGAGTTCCGCTGTGGCGACCCCTAACCGGGAAAAGCCAAAAGACACAACAACAACAACAATAGTAACACATATTTTAGATATGAAGTACTATTTATTGTATGTCAGAGTAGCTTGTACTTGACTGTAAGCATGGCATATCATCTGCATACATTATTAATTTAAGATTTGTAGAGGGAAATTACTGACACAGATGGCGAAGAGTATAGGATCCAGCACGGAACCTTATGATACACCTGACTTAAGTGTAAAATCAGCAGAAGACGGGACATCACTATGGACTTGGAAGGTTTTATCTTTTGGGTAGCTGTGAAACCGGCAAACAGTATTAGCACCAAAGTTGACTCTTTTGAGTTTGTTGAGAAGAAGGTTGTGGTTAGCTAATTCCAAACCCATTGGCATGTCAATAAAGCGGCCTGTAGTAATGACTACCTCATTCAGGTTGCAATAAATTTCAGTGATCGTTACCAGGGTGGTGATGGTACTGAAGGCATTGCAAAAGTCATGCTGTGCGTCACATAAAAGGCCATGGATATTAATGTAATTAACTAGTTGATTGTATAAAAGTTTTTCAATATTTTAGTAAAAGGGCATACAGTAGAAATAGGTCTATAATCCTTCATCCCATTCGGAACAGTGACTTTAGGTGGTTTGATTATAACTGCATGTATGAATGCTGATAGGACTGTGCCTGAGGAGAAGGGGTCAGTTAAAGGAGTAGGTGGTGATGGGTCTGTATCACATTGTCAAATGACCTATTCATCGAATGCCTCTTCATCGAACTTTTTTTGTTGAAACCTCTATCCGTCGAACGATCATTTTTATTTATTTTATTTATTTTACATTTGCTGATCGGGCTAGTCTAACTGGATATATACGTCCATTTTCAGTAGAGGCCCGGGGAGAAAAGCTCCAAGCATAGGCAACAACATAACATACAATATATACAATAGTAAAATGAATAGCAGAACATTGTTGAGATTGTAAATACCTCACAAAGAGGATTACCAGCCTCAAACAGATGCCCTATGCAGACCGTCTCAAAAAACTGCAGCTTTACTCCGTTGCATATCACCTACTCAGAGGCGATCTCTGCCTAACACAAAAAGCTATGTCAAACCCAGAGCTTTTAGACATGCTCCACTTAAAGAAATCCCAATCCCTACGAGCTACATGGTCTAGGGACCTAAACCTTGTCACCACAATAAACAGAACATGCTGGAGGGATAGATTCCTGTCCCAGAGGATTCCCATATTCTGGAACAAACTACCTATCTATATCAAACAAAGCTCCTCATTAACACTCTTCAAGAAAAATCTTGATGATTGGATGGAAGATAGGAAATTCACCCTGTGGATCACTTCTGTGGCTCTGCTTTACAGTGGCACAGGAAAATAATTTTCTTGGGTGGCGAAAGCCAGGGTGCCATTGGCTAGGCTTATATAGGCCCTATGGCCAATAGCCTAGTACCTACCTATGAACCTAAATATGGAAAAACTTATACAGAGTCCTTTATGGGATTTAGCTAACATCTGAGGAAGTCGGGCTATATAGCGGATGAAAGTGCTTCTTCTTCTTTCGGCTTTTCCCGGTTAGGGGTCGCCACAGCGGATCACCTGACTGCTCGTGATTGGCAGTGGAGTTTTACAGTGTCGAATTGCCAGCCCGGCTCCCAACCTTCCACAGAAGGCACACACACACACACACACACACACGCACTCACACCTAGGGCCAATTTAGAGTGTCCAATCCACCTGCAGCATGTCTTTGGGATGTGGGAGGAAACTGGAGCACCCGGAGGAAACCCACATGATCACAGGGAGGACATGCAGACTCCGCACAGAAGGCACCCCAGCTGAGGATAGAACTGGAGAACCTCTTGCTGTGAGGCAACAATGCTAACCACTGCACCACCGTGGCCATTGTTGGTGGATTATCTGTGGATGCTTTCTTTTTATTTTAGTTATTTAGCTATCATCTAATACAAAGAGCAGACAACACTGAAAGAAAAAAAAAGAAAACATAAGCCTCACTTTTTTTTTTTTGAGTAAGAAGGAAAGTTAATATAAAAATTCTTATAAAGTACTAAGAAGGAAATCTTGTTCGATACTAGTGAGATGTTAAATAACTGATTAATACAGGTCAGCATCCTAGTACAATAGATTAGCAAAGTATAGGGAGAGCATGACTGGGGAGAGAGATATTAGTCAGGGTTAGAGCAGGGATAAAGCCAATGTGTTTTAAGGTATTCTGTAAGGTGTTTTTTTGAAAAGCAGTGTAGAAGAAAGAGTAAAAATTCACTTGGAAGCTTTTAGCAAATATTTTTCTCAAGGAAAAAAATAATGGACCATCATTGGGAATTTTCCCTTTTCCCCACTGTAGTGCAATCTTGGAGTTGGTATATTTAGTTAGGGGGTGGGGGGTGCAGTCCCCGCCTGAGTGGGTTTTAAATTTTGTGATTTTTGTGACGATTGGTAGTTGGCCTAGTGGCTATTTTTCCTCGGAAAAAAAATTGTTAAAATGATTGTTCGACAGATAGAGGTTTACAACAAATAAAGTTCAATGAAGAGGCATTCAATGTATAGGTCATTTGATGATGTGATGTAGACCTGGGGGTTACTGGGTTTCCCAGCTGAAAGCCTAAGGAGGGTGGGATATGTATCCTGAATTGTTAAATTAGGTAGATGTTTCTTGGTTTGTTTTACTGAAATTTCAGAGAAGTGAAATTTTGCTGCACAGAAGACTAGAGGATATAAAACAAAGGATGAAGGTTCCTGTTCTTCATTGGTAGAGTAAATTGTTCACAAAGCTTATGTCAGTTATACTGGGCATCAGAATGTAGGTGTAGTTGTTAGTAAAGGTAGAGTGGTTCAATGTTATACTGGTTCATTTTTGGTAGTTATTTATTGTTCCTAATAAGCTTTTTATTCCGTTCCAAAACAGCTTTGGTCTAGGACTAATTTGCTTTCTTTTTCTGTGTAAGGAACATGGCTTTGTGGTATTGGTTACACTTGTTTCTTTCCTTAAACTTGGAAATGTTTATCATGGCTCAGTATGGTGGGCGTTCCTTTTCCAGTTCTAGGCAGAATCCGTAGCTTTCATTTTGTTTTTAATATCTACTGTAAGACATGGGCAACTCTGATCTAAGCTATCTTTTTGTAATTTCAATGTATCCTGAACTGTGCTCAATTCTGAGTTGAAAAAGTCTAAAGCAGTGTTGGGGTCAGTCATGACATGCAGGGAGGACCTGTCTATGCATTGCATAGGGTGTTGAGGTTTGGTAACTTGTTATTAGGGAGAGATCTTCCTTCAGTTGTTTGTTTGTTTTTTCTGTGTTCTGAATGACAAAATGGATTTTAATGGGTGAGTGGTCACTCAAAGCAACGGGAAGTATTTCAGTGTCAAGGCACCTATTTGTAGATTGATTATTACTAAGTCAAGTGTGGAGCTAATTCATGTAGGGGGTTGTATTCTTCACCAGGCTAAATTGCTGCAGCATTTTATACAGAGGTAGAGAATCTTTCCCAATAGCACTGATACTGAAATCACGAAGGATTACTGTATTTTTATGTACACCTTTAGAAAACATATTTTGCTGTACTTTATGTAAAACAGAGACAGATGAGGGTGGGAGATGTAAGCTGCTTCAGTCCACATGTGAGTCTGTCTTGTAATGTGATATGTGAGAACACCCAATTGGATCTGTTGTCATCTGTGGTATGAGAATGAATGCAATCCACAATGTTAATTGAGGTGTTCCTTTTGGTTAGAATTGAAAGTAAACTACAAGCTGTAGGATCTGGTCTGTCATTCTATATGTGTGTGTGTGTGTGTGTGTGTGTGTGTGTGTGTGTGTGTGTCTATGTAAGTTGTTCTGTATAAATGCAGACTGGCAGCAATCATCCTTCGACCAGGTTTCTGTTCTAACAAGAAAATGCGGATTTTTCTCAGCTAACAGGCATGAGTCAAGACTGGTCAATTTATCATTAAGAATGCATGCAGTAAGGCAAGCAATTGCAAGGTCTTTATTTCTGATATGATAGAATGGGGATCTCTGAAGGACTGTGGTTTGCAGGACAAATGATTACTTAGTAAGTCAAATAAGGTTAAGCAAGAGGGAATTTATCTGTAATGAATACATTGAAAGTCTAAATAAGAGTGAGGCAGCATGTTAATACAGATGTTGGGAATTTAAATATTGGCATTATAAATGTTTGCAAGTTTATTTGGGTTATAGTTAAAAACACTGAGTTGGAGACTGGATAGAAATAAGGAATGTGCCAGAGATGTAGTAGAGAATATAGTAGGTAACGTGTTGCGTGATATAGATGGTGTAATGGAGAAAGAGAGATGGCTGATGGGAGGTGACTACTGTAAGCAGTGTAAAGAGGTATTTTTCAGCCTACCTGCAGGAGGCAGAAAGGTTTCTAAAAGAAACAGCCCATCCTCACTACTCATTAGGCTGTTACTGCAGACTGTCTCACTCAGTTAAATATAGGATCTCCAGCCTAGAAAGAAGATAGTGTACTTAATCCAAACCTGTGTTAGGAAATGAACTGAAAGTTATGTCTGTATATGCCACCCGGGCTATGAGTTAGTCCAGGTAAGAGCAGAAGGATCAGACCCTCTCTGCCACCTGAGCTATGAGTTAGTCCAGATAAGAGAAGAGGGATCAGACCCTCTCTGCCACCTGAGCTATGAGTTAGTCCAGATAAGAGAAGAGGGATCACAGCCTCTTCGTCATCCAGGCTGCATGCATAGGATAAGTTGTACAATCTATCGGCCACCTAAACTATCGGTGTAATACTGTATGGGTTGAAACACCTGGGAATGGAATGAAATTAAAGTGTAACCTATTTGCACTTAGGCAATGAAGTAGACGGCCCTGATAAGAGATGAAGGAGGTCAGCCTCCCTGCACCTTGGCTGTGTGCACAGGTTAAAATGTAGAGCCTAGCTGCTGCCTAGACTGTTATAATAGAAGTATAAGCAATGATGTAAAAGAAAACTATAGTATGACAAGAAGTAGATTAGCCTATGTGCTACTTAGTTGTGTGCAGAGATAAGTGGTACAGTCTAATTGCCACTTAAACTACTGCAGTAGAACTGCAAAAGGTAGAGCAATTAGGATATGCAATGAAAATGCAGCCTATCTAATTTTAAGGCTAAGCAGTAAAAGGATCTGTTAAAAGGTGATGTGCAATCTGTGTTCCACTTAGGCATCAAGAATAGAATAATTTGCACAGTGTTTCTACCACCTAGACTGTTGTAGTAATAGTATAAATGATGAAATAGAACATAAGCGTAGACACAAAAGAAGTTCTAAATAGTGGAATGAGAAGAGAGGGTGGACAGAATGTATAGGCTGCCTAGATGAAGGTTCTAGCTTAGAAAATGTGAAACTGCTGTGCAAGGAGGGTTAGTACTGAAGCAGTGTTCTACCAGCTAGAAAATGTGCAAAGGAAGAAACATGAGGAGTACAGTTAGTAAAAGGGAAATGCAGTGGTACAGGAGGAAGTAAGTGTTTACAACGTAATAGTAAGGAGAGTAAAAACAGTATTTGTCTTGGAGTTAGTAAAATAAAGAATTGTGTTTAGGTACTGTGAAAACTGTGACCCCACAAAGTTAATTAAGAGAAAATGTCATCATTGATGGGTTAATATTGAGTCCATCTGAATGTTAAGTAAAGAAAGGAGAGTTACTAGGAATGGAGTATCAGCTATACATTAGAGCTAATAGATTCTGGATTCCATCCATCCACAATCACTTTATCCCATTTTTGCACATGGGGTTGGGGTGTCACTTCAACAGTGACAGTCTTCTAGAGCCAAGATTCACACTGCCAGGTGCCTAGCCTTGCCATGGTAATTCTTTCACACCACACACTCACACCTATGCTAATTTAGAGTTTCCAGTCCACCTACTGCATGTCTTTGGAATGTGGGAGGAAAACGGAGAACCAGGAGGAAACCCACACAAGCACAGGGCAGACATGCAGACTCCACACAGAAGGCATCCCGGCTGAGAATCAAACTGGGGAACCTCTTGCTGTGAGGCAACAATGCTATCAACTGCGCCACTGTGCCACCCATAATAATGTTAAATATTGTCTGGTTAGTAAATTCAAGACATTATGAATGTAACAAGACACTGTGTTTGGAAAGAGAAAATAATAAATTTGCTGTAACCAAGATGTAAAGATTTCTGTGAGGGTTAGTTTGAATTGGTCACAGGTGTTTAATTCTTGAATGGAAGGTAGACCTCTTGGATATGAACTTCTGAAGATAAGATGGATTTTTTTGGGAGAAGGCCAGCAAACAGATCTGTAAGTAATGGGAAACACTGAAATCTCATTTTTAAGATGAAATTGCAAAAGTGATGTGTGTTGTTTACATTGCTTGATTGCTAATGATGCAGACTGTAGAGTGGGTATAAATGTAATGATATGCCTTATAGTAAATGGTGCATGAATGTGATGCCGTATGCCCCAACAATACCCCAAAACAAGTACTTGGCAAAATGTCCATATTTTATTGACTTAATCTGAATTCACTCAGTCCCTTGTATCTCCTAGCTCATCTCCCTTCACTCTTCCATCCACTATCTCACTCCTCACATTTCTCCTTTCATTCCCTCCCCATTCACAATTCTTCTCTGCCCACATCCCTTGTCTACTTAACACTGCCCTCTAGATTATTTCTGCTGTATATTTAACTGAACTCTGTCAGTTGTTTCATTTTTGAATAGCTGTCTTTTGTGATATATGGCCAGCTGCTTGGCATATGCAGGAACTAACTGATTGACATCTTGGTTGCCAGTCATCAGTGACAGCTGCAGTTTGATGTTCATGATATAAGTGATGGATGTCCTGTAGTTTACATTGTAATGATTCTATGAATCCTGTTTCTTCTCAGTAGAGCCATAGAAAGATAGATGACTAAAGAAAACCTTTCCATAATTTCGTGAGACTGAGACTGAAACTGATGTTTCCCTTATGTTTGGCAGTCTCAGTGTTTGCTTTTAAATTAGAGGGTGCAGGAGGTATGTTCCTCTGCAAACTGAGGAGCAGGGTGGGTCTACACCACACTAAATACTGTTTGTTAACTCTTTGTTTTTGTCTGGAAATGTTGTTTCTGGCAGATCTGCTGGGATGATGCAGAATGTGTCGAATCATAACTTGATGCTAAATACTGCAGCCATATATGACAATGCTGATATATTGTATTCAGTAAATTAAAGAACATGCTGTAACTGTATAACTAAGCTCAGCATGTGTGACAGTAATTGTATACATGATTGTACTGTTACTATACTATAGGCGCTTGAGTAATGAATCTATATAACTATACTGTTTGCACTTGGAGATCATTCCTTCCTTACAGTTATAGTTATAACTATAGTATATACATATATATATATATATATATATATATATATATATATATATACACTATATACTTATAGTTGTCCCTGGTAAAACAGACACTTGTTAAATGGGTCTGTTCAGTGATCAACAGTTAAGTAAATAATAAGTAATAAATAAGTAATACATAGATAAATCTAGAACAAGGCTAAAGGAATCCTAGGTGAATGTGTAGAATGAAGTTAATACACTTTCAGGATATTATTTTGTGAAGCTGAGTGAAGGTTACTTGATTGTTAGCAAAATGTATGAAAAACAGATGATGTATAACACTAATAGCACTACATTTCAGGTTATGGCCTTGCAACACCTGTAAATACTCATAAATCTTATTGTCAGCATCTACAATTTCCAGCCTCCACCCACAGACGCAGACAGTCAGACACACACAAACACCTGTTGCAGCTGAAGCTCCAGCAATGCCCTTTTTTTAGTCCACCATTGTGAGTATACTAATGAAAAGTAAGAGAGTTTGAAGTGCTGCCCCAGGCCTTTGCTAAACTTCTTAGAGTCCATTTTGCTCTGTGCCATTTTTCAACAAATAAAACTGCATATATCATGCCAAGAGTGTACTGTACACATACATAAGGCTAAATTAATATAACTTTGCTTCAAAAGAGACATTATATGAAGGAAGGAAGGTGCATAACTGGAACATTTGATTAGGGGGTATGTATAGAGAAGGACTACAAGACAGTTACAGGAACTAGATGTATCGGTGACTCCTTGATGTTCTTTTCTGGATGCAACACTGACAACACAGTTGCTACTGAAACATGTCAAACACCCCACTGTAAGATAAATCACTTGTCTCTTTGTTGTTTACTGCCTGCTCTTGGTAGCTAAACACTATCAGTCTTTGGTTTAGCAGAAAATAGTTCCTATAAGTGTATGGAGTGGCTCATTAATAACCTTGCTATAGTTCAACATGTATCCTATTGAAAAAACATCAGAGGTAATCTCAGCACATCTGCTATGCCTATGTTGTTTTCCCCATATCACTTTCACTATCCTACTCTTAACATTCCCGTGTTATCATTCATTCGGCATGACAACAAGAACTGCTGGCCATGGCAGTTCTCTACTGGTATCCTGACTATTATTTTCTCATCCCCATATATAAATGCTGCATGCAGTAGGTGGCTTGGACACTCTAAATTGGCCATAGGTGTATGTGTGTGTGTGTATGAGTGAGTAGTACGGATGAACTGCTGTGGCAGGGCTAGACACCCAGCGTTGTAAACCTTGGCTCAAGACGATTGCCACTGTTGAAGTGACACCCCTGACCCCATGTGCAAAATGGGAAAAGGGGTTGAGGATGGATGGATGAATATATGAATGCTGCCTGGATGTCAGATTTCTTCAGGTAAGGAAGAGACAAGCCAGCTGAATTACAGAAATGTAAAACCAAAGACAAAGAGGGTACCTGGCTGAGGAAGAATGAATGTGAAAGAAGCAACCTAATTAGTACAAACAAGTAAGGGTTCCAGTCATGCAGACATCATTCTGCTTGTATGACACGTGCTTCCAGGCAGAAGCCTGCCATATTTCTGCCCATACATAGGGAATGTAATATTAATACAATTATTTCACTTAGCCCTTTGTATAGCAGTTTCTGGCACATTTTTGCATGCCATTGATTGCTGTCTGTCTAAAAGCTATAAATAAAAGTCATTGTAGTGGTACTGTTCTCTGTCCCAAGTAATGAGTGCCCTAAAGTTGTAATGGTAATTGTTTCCCTGACATTAACACTAGTGTCCCTCATATCAACTGTCGTTATAAAATTTCAACTTATACTTTCCATTATACTGTATGGATGTTTTCTGGTATCATCACTGCAGTCTGTAGACATATGATATGCTGCAAGCTCTACATCAAAGATTCCTATCTTATAGAGGTGTATGGCCCTAGAATTTTTATTTACACTTCACGTAAAGTAGATTATCTGAAAGGTCTGAGGTGCAGTCTGCTGCATTCCTGCTTGTTGCTGTAGACGAAGCTACAAAAGTGTTTATAAAGTCTTTTACTTTCTTGACAAGAAAGCCAAAAGAGCCGTCCTTAAATTAAAATTCAGTAGATAGTGTCAGCACTGAACTTACTATTAATAGACATTTGCTCTTTGCAAGAGCAAAAGATATATAAATTCATTATGTTGCTGAGCTAAAAATTAGAACTAACGACTGTAAATTTGGTGAGGTGAATGATTGGTATTAAGGTGGTACATTGGTCCACTGGGTAGCATTGCCACCTGACCGAAATAGGTTTTCCAGTTCACTTCTCACCTGGAGTGCCTTCTGTGCAGTCTGCATGTCCTCCCAGTATATACATTAGGTTTCTTCAGATTATCTGGTTATTCTGACATTCTAAAGACATTTGGTAGGCAGTTTAGTGACTTCTAAATTGTCTGTAGATGTGTGTGCATACATGTGTGATATGGAAGAAAGGTCTGAAAATCTACTTCCAAGTCTCCCCTTACTTGGCTAGTAAACTCTGTGGATGGCAGTGTTCATAGGGTCACTACAGGAGTCTCCCATGACTTGTAAGAGTGGATAAATCAAAGATTTACTAATAAGAGATATAGTCATTTCTGCTACCCTGGTGGTGTAGAGGGAATAAAGTTGTAACTATTGCAGAGTCAGCCTGTGTATGACTAGCTGCTAAGGAGTTTGATGAAGTGGCTTGGGGGGATGGGTGTGCACATCCCAGGTGGGAGGGTGTTCATTGATGATGCTCCCAGAGAATGTAGTTGCCCTCAGATGAATGAATGAGGATGGGAGTCAGGGCAGGGAGTGGGTAGGGCATCTAAAAGACCCCCCCCCCCAGATGGAAGCCGACACTCCAAACTCCAACCCCCAGGAAGCCCTTAGGATTCTTGATTGGCCAGGATATAAGCTGGTCAAGCCAGCATGGATGTGGGACACTAGAGGATCCTAAGGGTGACCAAAAAATAAAGAGAGTAATTTGTGGTATAAGAAATGTTGAAACAAGGAGAAAAATGTTCAGAGAAACAAACTGGACTTTTATCAACAGCTGTGGATTTGTGCTGAACACGCTATTACAAGTGTAGATAGAAAAGAATTTAGAAAAAAAAGATGTGTTTATAGAGAAAATTTGAGTAATATCATAAGTTAAAATAAGAAATAAAAGTGGAAAGATGTGGAAAAGTGATGGATATGAAAACGTGAACCCTGTGAGGATACAGGATGGAGAAAACACTTTATGCTTCTTGATGTAGTTATGGCTATGAACATGAGAGCAAGCACTTTTGTGCAATTAATTGGTCCTGCTGATTCAGTGCTAGAAAAGACATTTCTTTAAAATGTGTAAATGGACAATAAAGTGATCAAAATAATTTGAGTGTTGTTAAACATAAGTAATTAAAAAAGCACTTTGTACAGTGAAATTTTAAATGCATCAGAGGTAGTGTGAAAGGTGTGCATAGCTTTCCTTTGGAAAGAAATGTTGAGAACTAATGCTCACAATGTAAAATTTAATCTAGACACTGGTGCAGAATGGAATTTTTTTCTCAAGCTACTTCTAAACAGTTGGGGGATATATGGCTCAGAGAGCTCGGTGTACATTTTAAATTATATTAGTCACTTTTTGAAGTACCTTTATTTTACAATTAATTTTATTAATTTTATATCCAGTTGCACTCCTCATGTTTAAGTTGCAAGTTGTTTAGCCAAAAGAATATAGTGTGCTGTTTGATAATTCTCTTTTTTTTAGTTTCGGTATGCATTTAATTTTTCTATATAACCTTATATAACCTCACCTACAAAATTATATAATCCCCGAATCACCATTAATAAGAGGGTAGGCACCTATTCCTGTGGTCACTGTAATAGATGTAGATATATTACCACCACTCAAATATATAAACATCCTACTCTGGATTTTGTTTTTTCTCCCACTTTTTTTGCTACCTGTGAATCTAAGAATCTCATATACTTAGCTACCTGCACTCAATGTGATGCATTTTATATTGGTCTTACTTCCAGGTTGCTAAAAGATAGAATTTACAATCATGTTTATGATATCAGGAAAGGTAATGAACTAAATGCTCTTGCCAAACATAGCCTGATCAATACGAACCATGAGTTTTGCTTTAGAGTCCTACAAATGGTCATCCCAAGTCAGAGGGGTTGTGATAATATGAACCGATTAGCTAACACTGAATTAAAATGGATATTAAGGCTAGGGGCTCATTTACCACCAGGTCTTAATAGTTTCATTTCCATAAAACCGGTCCTGGAGAATAGAAGATTATGATATTTAGGTTTGCATCGAATTTATACCATGGCCGTTGATTATTATAGGTTATAAGTATCCTTGATATCAGCATCCTAGTTGGTTGTCCATCTTTGTCTGTATCTGCTATTGGGTCTTTATATTAGTATAATCATATTTTTTGAGCTGGTTATTTGACAGTAAATATTGTTCTCCAGCCAGTTCCATTTTTTTATTTTTTATTTTTTGTTTTTTACCATAGGTTTTTGTACATACATATATTTTTTATACACCATGGATTTTATCTCATAATTGTTATCGTTTTAGCCGAGTTATTTATCATTATATTAGATGATGTCCTTCAAGGATGCATCTGCAGTCCTAACATATGGGTTGTCCTGCCTCAGGCAGCCCTTCGGTTGGCCGGATTCCAAAGTCTGGGTCTGGCCTCGGATGATGTCGCACTTCACCCGACGTCATAGCTGCAGTGAATTGGGTATAAAGGCATCAGCCGACGCCATTTTCCTCAGTCTTTCTTGCCGCGTGGTGCCCGAAGCAGAAGCTGTTCGCAAGTGCCGGTCGGTCAGATCCAGAGATTACTACTACCGAAGACTTCTAAAAAGCTAAGTACCCCGTTGGGGACTCTTTCTTGCCTCAGCCGATGTCAGAAAAAGTAAATAACTGTTTAACTTGTGGGAAACAAATACCTCATAAGGATTTCCACTCTTACTGCCTTCCTTGCTTAGGCCCAGACCACGACGTAGCAGCTTGTCTAGCCTGTGCTTCCTTCAACCGACGAACACTTAGACGTCGGTCGGAGTTTGCAGAGGAGTTTTTTGGTTCCACTTTTGCTTACAAAATGCCGTTGGAGACTCCGACTTCACAATTAGTCAAAAAGCGTAAGGAAAAGGACCGACACTCGCGGTCCGCGGTTTCGGCCGAAACCACGGTTAAGCCAACCGCGAGTGTCTCGGTTTCGGCTGAAACCGAGTCCACGGTTCTTCCTTCGGCCGAAAGCATGCCTCCTATAGCCGAGGCCTCACACAGCATGGCTGAATCTGCTACTGAAATTTCCACTGCTATTGCAGGTACACAGGATTTATCAGATACTATTCCTTTAGACATATCTACTCCTGCACGTGGAGCTGCTAGGCCCCCTGCATCTATGTCCATCAAGGCTTTTGCTAGGGTTAAAGCAGCTAAATCTTCCAAGGCCTTGCCTGCTAAAACCCCCTCACACAGGCCTACCTCTAGATGCTCAGCCTGGCTGAGGATCTCATTTCTTTGATCAGGGGATCCCAACCTCACCATGACAGGGCCTCTCAACCCCCTCCAGAGAAGAGGCCTAGAGCGGAGCCCCCCAATCCAGTTTCTACAGACTATTCTTCGGATGATTCAGAAAACTCAGAACCTCCAGAAGGCCCATATTCCCCTTATGAGGATTCTGATGCAGAAGACTCCATTCCTTCTGCCTCTCCTCCTGAGGAATTTTCTTTTGGGGAAACCTTACATGCTATGAGAGAGCATTTCCAATGGCAGGGCCAGGATTTCTCAGAGTCAAGGAAAAGGCTAAGGACCTTTTTACATTTACCACAGCATAGGCCTTTAGCCATTCCTCCAGTACTAACAGTTGTTGATGATGCATATAATGATGCTTGTACTGCCCCTGACTCTCTTCCCCCGGTCCCTGCCAAGCCCGATAGATATTACAGGGTCCCGGACACTCACTTTCACTTGTATAAGGCTCCTATTGCAGATCCTGAAACCATTTTACAGGGCCCCAAAGCTGTAGCAGCTGCCTCTGCCAGGAACCCCCTCCCCTCTGAAAGAGAATCTAGAGCATTAGAGAGATGGGGTAAAAAAGTTTATACTTCTGCTACTCTTTCGGCTAGGGCCTTAAACTGTCAATTCCACATGATTCAGTATCAGGAATTTTTGTTAGACCAGCTAAATAAAAAAACTGTCCTCTCCTGAACCTATAGACCGTAAGTCCCTTCAGGATTTGGTACGTAACACTCAACAGGTCAGTAATCATTCCTTAAAATGCGGCTATGATGCACTGGAGGCTTCCTTTAGATCAGCTATGACTGGAACAGTGATTAGGAGGCATGCATGGTTAAAAGAACAATCCTTACCAGACCATGTAAAGCCAAAACTCCTAGATGCTCCCATGGAGAAACAAAGTTTGTTTGGTTCCCCTGCACAGCAAGTGCTAAAGAAGGTGGAAGAAAAAGCAAAATCTGTCCAAACAGTCAAGGATTTCTTACAGGTCCAGCCTCCAAGGTTTAGTAGAAATTGGCCTTCGAAGAATTGGTCCTGTCCAGACACCTCCAGAGCCCAGAGAGGCAGAAATAGGTGCCCAAGAGGCAGAGGTCAATCCAGAGGTGCCTACAGGGGACGTCAGTGGCAGCCTAACAACCAGAGAAGTACTGCCACAGATCCAGCTACGACCACTACCACAGGACAGACACAATGACTTGGCTCTGATACCGCCTACCAGGGAACAACTGGAAGCACCCTTAGGCGGAAAGCTAGCCTTATTTTCCGTAAACTGGCATTACATTACAGGAGACAAATGGATTTTACAGACCATAGACAAAGGCTACAGGTTTCACTCCCACACTCTACCAAAAAAGAGAGGAATGCCAAACCTACCACCAAACCAAAAAACAAACGCTCTAGAACAAATCAATCACCTACTATGGATGAGAGCTATAGAAAAGGTACCTCCCATGGAACAAGGGCAAGGATTTTACTCCAGACTTTTCCTGGTACCAAGAAAAGAAAACCAATGGAGACCTATTCTCGACCTGTCCACTCTGAACACATATCTCATTGTTCCAAAATTCAAAATGCTGACCCTACAGCAACTTCTTCCCATGCTGGGCAAGGAGTCTTGGCTGGTGACTCTAGATCTCAAGGAGGCATACCTGCACGTCCCTATACGACCAGATTGCAGAAGATACCTCGGATTTCATGCAGGATCACAGCATTATCAATTCTCAGCATTGCCCTTTGGCTTATCTACTGCGCCCAGAGTATTCACGAAATGCCTGGCATCAGTAATTGCTCATTGCAGGCTTCAGGGAATTCAGATTTACCCATACCTGGACGACTGCCTAATACAAGCGGACAACAAGACCAAATTAACAAAAGAATTGGAAAAGATTATACAACTATTACAAGCCCTGGGATACACAGTCAACATGAAAAAGTCAAGGCTGGTACCATCCCAAAGGATAACATTCTTGGGTGCAGAACTGGACGCATCAAATCAGATGGCATTTCTCACAGCAGAAAAGCAAAAGCAACTACCACTCTATTTCATGGCATTAACAAAGCAGAACCAGCTTACAGCAAGGAAAGTCCTGCAAGCCCTGGGATACATGGCATCCTGCATAATATTGATACCACATGCCAGGCTGCATATGAGGAAGTTGCAATGGTACCTAAGGAATGTATGGTCTCAACACAAGCACAGTCTAGAAACCCAGATTCCAATAATTCCATGCCTGAAACAAGAATTCCTGTGGTGGGCTCAGGCCTGTCAGTTGAACAGAGGTCTGCCCTTCCACAAACCTCACCCAAGCCAGACTATCACCACGGATGCCTCAGACCTAGGCTGGGGGGCACACATGGTGGACAAGTGTATACAAGGCCTATGGACACAAGACCAGCTGAACCTTCACATAAATCTAAAAGAGATGCTGGCAGTGAAACAGGCACTACAGACATTCAGACCTTTTCTTCAACAGGGTCATTTGCTGATAAGGACGGACAACACCACAGTCATGTGGTATATCAACAAACAGGGAGGAACACACTCATACCCTCTATGCCGGATGGCAATGGACCTGTGGAATGTGGCCCTGAACCTCAACATTCAACTCCAGGCAATATTTGTGCCAGGAAAAGAAAATATACTAGCAGACACCTTAAGCAGAACTACCACGGATGCCCACGAATGGATGCTGCATCCAGACATCTTCAAAACCATTACAAAGAAATGGGGACTACCAGAAATAGACCTGTTCGCATCCCCACACAACCACCAATTGAGGAAATTCTGCACAAGGACATACCACCCTCTTGCTTGGAAGGTGGACTCCCTATCCTTCAGTTGGGAAAACCTGACAGCGTATGCATTCCCACCTCTTCCTTTGATGCACAAAGTGCTTCTGAAGATCAAAGAAGATCACCCAAGGATCATCCTGATAGCTCCAGACTGGCCGAGGCAGCATTGGTACCCGCTACTGAGGAGTATGTCTCGGACACACGCATGGCCTCTACCTCTAGTTCCTTTACTGCTAACACAGAACAACTACAAGATCCTACATCCAAACTTGAGCACACTGCAGCTAGCTGCCTGGAACATTACATAAAACAAAATAACCCAGATTTATCTCAGAGGGTTAAGGACATTATCCTGGAGGCTCGCAGACCCTCCACAAGGAAGACTTATTCAGCCAAATGGAAAAGATACCTCATTTGGAGTGCAGCAAAAGGAGAAAATGTATCATTAGCAAACTTAGCTAACATCCTGAAATACTTAGCAGAACTTTTCCACAATGGCCTGTCTTACTCCTCCATCAAGATTCATGCATCAGCAATTTCAGCGGAATACAACATGGATCCTCCAGTCTTCTCTCATCCTCTACTCAGGCAGTTTCTGAGAGGAATTAAAAATGTAAAGCCTCCAAGGAAGCCACCTTTGCCTACATGGGACCTTAACTTTGTGCTGGAAAAGTTAACACTTCCCCCTTTCGAGCCAGCAGCAACAGCAGAATTACAGTTCTTATCTTGGAAAACTGCTTTCCTGCTTGCAATCACTTCAGCAAGAAGGGTCTCAGAATTACAGGCATTAATGGCAGTACAGCCCTTCCTTATCTTCCATCAGGATAGAGTGTCCTTGAGAACCAACCCTACTTTTATGCCAAAAGTGGTCTCCAGGGTATCATTGAACCAAGCAATCCACCTACCAGCATTCTTCCCCAACCCACAGAACAGGGGGGAAAGATTACTACATACCTTGGATGTGCACAGGCAATTGCGCTACTATCTGGACAGAACCAAGACCAGCATAAAAACTGACCAGCTTCTGGTAGCATATGCAACAGGAATGGAAGGAAAAGCAATTTCAAAACAGACAATCTCAAAATGGATAGGAAATTGCATTAGATTTTGTTACTCTTTTCATGGAAAGGCAACTCCAGAAAACATCAGACCTCACTCCACAAGGGCTACAGCCACTACTACAGCTTTCCTACGAGGAGTGGCTACCAAAGACATTTTAGAAGCTGCTACTTGGAGCTCCGTGCATACATTTGCCAAGCATTATAATCTACCTTTATACTCCAGATCCCGAGCAGGTTTTGCAACTGCTGTTTTGCAAGGGATCTTAACTACACCATAATCACCTTAATGCCTCCTCCCCCAGTTTGGCTATGGTATTCTACCCATATGTTAGGACTGCAGATGCATCCTTGAAGGACATAGTACAGTTTTGTACCTACCATAAATGTAGATGTCCGAGAGGTATGCATCTGCAGTCAGGATTACCCACCCTCCTTCCCCTCTGTGGTACTCCTAGGGTATTTGCCCATCTTGTAGCTAGCTGGGGGAATCTATTATGGTGTATTTGTTTGTATATATGTACATACATGTTTATATGGTTTGCTCTCTACTATTTGGTATCTTTTGCATTCATCCAAATTTAGCCTTCCTAGAGGGCACCTGGCATCTGGGGCAAGAAACACTGAGGAAAATGGCGTCGGCTGATGCCTTTATACCCAATTCACTGCAGCTATGACGTCGGGTGAAGTGCGACATCAGCCGAGGCCAGACCCAGACTTTGGAATCCGGCCGACCGAAGGGCTGCCTGAGGCAGGACAACCCATATGTTAGGACTGCAGATGCATACCTCTCGGACATCTACATTTATGGTAGGTACAAAACTGTACTTTTTTTATATAATAAGTAGAAATATGTGAACTATGTTATTTGTTTCTGGGCTGGAACTTTTTATTTATTTACAATCTAGCTTTCTGTTTCTTCAGTTAGCTTTGCCATAGTAATTTCTATGGCAGTAGGATTTTCATCTAAACTTTGTAGTAACATCTTGTTTAGTTTAAAGCTTGATTGTATAATAGATGCTTAATTGTATAATTTTCCCACCTTCTGGGGTATATAAGCTCATTACTTTTATATGGTTATTTATCTGAAGAAGCGTAGAGGTTTCTACGCAAAAGCGCTCATTTCTCTTTCCTTGTGAATAAAGATTTTTATGGATCACATTTGAATCAGCTGTATATCTTCATCGTGGAGAGACTACCCGTTTTTGTGTTCATCAGTTGCTTCTTTATTTTGACTGGCAGTCTCTTTGGTATCACAGCTACAGTTTTTTATGAATCTTTTTGGATTGCTTTGATCTTTTGCTGTAGTTGTTTACATGCGATGGAACCTGTTGGTATTGAACTTGATTATCACCCAGAGACGAGGGATAACACACCTATATGGACTCATTTACTACATCAAACATCTAACCCTTTATTGGCTCTGGACTTATCTACTAACAATAGTATGAATCCTGCTCCTACAAACGGTGAGAATTTAACAGATTTTTATGTTTTGTCTAAAGAACTGGAAGATGATTTTACAGATTACGACGGTATGCTTGGCAGAGGCAACATCTAGAAGCCTGCCTACATTTCCGTATTGTACCGAGAGGCATGCGGACATTCTGCATGCCGACTTATGGTGAAAGTCATCCGGTTCTTCTTAAAAAATGGCAAGACTTAAATATAGAACTGGGGTTTAACTATATGAAATTACTTATAGAGTATTTTTCCCCGCTTGAAATTGACTTGAGAGCTAAGATTGACAATACTTATAGGAATATTACAGAGAGCTTCACTTCTGATTTTTGTGTGAAAAGAATAGACAATATTCGGTCTCAGGTTCACCTTTTCAGTGACCGTTTGAAACAAACTAAGCAAAAGAAACTTCAGAGAGACCACAATGACTTTATTTCTGGCCAAATCTTTGTTTGGCCGAGGAACAACAATAACCAACAAATGGTAAATAATGTATTGAATGAGTCTCACTCCCATCTTACAGCCATTGGTACACAGGCTGTACACACTACTACTTATTCATCTGTAGTTACTAATAAAGGCAGACAAGAGAATGCACCTGTTTTACCTTTGCCTGATCCTGGCCTGAATCTTGACTCGATTGTAGATATGCCCCCTCCAAACCAACAAGCCTTCATCAGGAATCAGGGTGATACTTTTTTAGGAGCTAGACCGAAAACTTTTACTTCAGAGGAGAACCATTTTTTACCTTACCCCATCAAACAATCTTTAACCAGAGGTAGTTCCAGCAGTCGGGGACCGCGGAAGCGAAAATACTCTACGGAAAGACCGGATCCGTCAAGGAGAACAAGAAATTGAAGAATCTGACTTTTAATTTTTCTAAGTTCTTCTTAACAGACTCTGACATCAGTCTATTAAGTAGGGGACTTAAAGTGATACTTTAGTTGATTTAAGATTATTTTGCCGCTCTGTTTCACTTAAATTGTTTTTTAAAGATCAAGTAAACATAGAACAGCACGATTCTATACACTACATGCCTAAGAGAAAGAGCTGTTTCATACCCACTTTACCCCCACATATTGAATGCTTTCAGAAATTATGTGAGAATGATTTTTACTCTTTTTATTCCACCAAGCGTAAAAGAGATTTGTTCTATAATTTGACCAATGCTGAATTTGATTCTTTACAGAAATTAAAAAAGCAAAGTGACATCATCATCAAACCAGCAGACAAGGGGGGGGGGTATAGTTATTTTGAATACCATTGACTATCTTAATAACATGCAGTCTTTGCTTTCTGACAATAGTACATATAAGGAGATTTCATGTTTAGAAGTTAACAAAATAGTAGCAACTGTTCATAATGATATCTATGATCTACTCATGGGCAGACAGATTAATAAAGAAATGTACGAATATTTTTATATAGAGCATCCAGTAATACCAGTCATAAAAGGGTTACCCAAGATTCATAAGGAGATTTATCCCATCCCTATGAGACCTATAGTGGCTGGTGAGAGATGGGTGACCTCTACTATATCCAGTTATATTGAATCTCTATTGAGACCTGTGGTTGATAATATACCAACCATCCTTAAAGACACCTACCAGCTCCTAGATTGTTTATCTGATTTACATCTTGATGCACTTAATAATAAGTATCTACTTATTACTTTGGACGTCAAGAATTTATTCACATCCATTCCCAATAATTATGGTCTGGAAGCCGTTAGAGAGTTATTGGTGGGTTATTCTGATGTTGATAATAATAAGCAGATATTAGTCTGCCAATTACTTGAATTAGTTTTATATAATAATGTCTTCACCTTCCATAATATAAATTATCTACAACAATGGGGGGTTGCCATGGGCACCCCCTGTGCCAATACGTACGCTAATTTAGCAGTACTATATTGGGAAAAGAGTCACCTATTTAATACCCCAGAATTTGATAAGATCAAGCTATATAAACGTTTTGTTGATGATATTTTGATTGTATGGGAGGGTAGTAAATCTGAATTTGAACAATTTGTGAATTATTTGAATTCCACCACAAGCTTCTTAGAATTTACCATGGAAGTTTCTGAGAGTAATATAAACTTTTTAGACGTATCTCTCACTTTGTCTAATACTGGATTGATTACTTCATCTCTTTATAGAAAACCTATCTGGAGAAACACACTTTTATGCTATGATAGCATGCATCCCAGACATATTTTTAAAGGGATAGTTAAGAGTCAGTTTACAAGACTCTCCAGAATTTGCAAAGATTTTAACACCCTAATGATTGAGGCTGATAATATGGAACATCTCTTCATAGATAGGGGTTATAATAGCAAGTTAGTAAGAGATATAAAGCTCAATATGTTAGGCATAGAGGATACACAAAAACATCCTAGTAATATCAATAAACAGGATTATGTAATGAGATCGACATATAATTTTACTAATAATACAAGTAAATATATACCTTTCACTATTAAATATACAAGTGACATATCATCTTTAAAACAAGTAGTGATTAAAAATTGGAATGTCCTAATTTTGGACTCCTCCACCAGAGAATTAGTAGGTAATAATCCGAAATTCACTTTTAAAAACAGTGATAACTTAAAACAGATTCTTTGTAAGGACCTGTTTCATATGCATCATCCCCGAATCACTATTAATAAGAGGGTAGGCACCTATTCCTGTGGTCACTGTAATAGATGTAGATATATTACCACCACTCAAATACATAAACATCCTACTC
Source organism: Protopterus annectens (assembly GCF_019279795.1). Classification (NCBI taxonomy): domain Eukaryota; kingdom Metazoa; phylum Chordata; order Ceratodontiformes; family Protopteridae; genus Protopterus; species Protopterus annectens. The sequence goes on from NC_056728.1 coordinate 599,766,155, forward strand.
TGGATTTTGTTTTTTCTCCCACTTTTTTTGCTACCTGTGAATCTAAGAATCTCATATACTTAGCTACCTGCACTCAATGTGATGCATTTTATATTGGTCTTACTTCCAGGTTGCTAAAAGATAGAATTTACAATCATGTTTATGATATCGGGAAAGGTAATGAACTAAATGCTCTTGCCAAACATAGCCTGATCAATACGAACCATGGGTTTTGCTTTAGAGTCCTACAAATGGTCATTCCAAGTCAGAGGGGTGGTGATAATATGAACCGATTAGCTAACACTGAATTAAAATGGATATTAAGGCTAGGGGCTCATTTACCACCAGGTCTTAATAGTTTCATTTCCATAAAACCGGTCCTGGAGAATAGAAGATTATGATATTTAGGTTTGCATCGAATTTATACCATGGCCGTTGATTATTATAGGCTATAAATATCCTTGATATCAGCATCCTAGTTGGTTGTCCATCTTTGTCTGTATCTGCTATTGGGTCTTTATATTAGTATAATCATATTTTTTGAGCTGGTTATTTGACAGTAAATATTGTTCTCCAGCCAGTTCCATTTTTTATTTTTTATTTTTTGCTTTTTACCATAGGTTTTAATAAGTAGAAATATGTGAACTATGTTATTTGTTTCTGGGCTGGAACTTTTTATTTATTTACAATGTAGCTTTCTGTTTCTTCATTTAGCTTTGCCATAGTAATTTCTATGGCAGTATGATTTTCATCTAAACTTTGTAGTAACATCTTGTTTAGTTTAAAGCTTGATTGAATAATAGATGCTTAATTGTATAATTTTCCCGCCTTCTGGGGTATATAAGCTCATTACTTTTATATGGTTATTTATCTGAAGAAGCGTAGAGGTTTCTACGCAAAAGCGCTCATTTCTCTTTCCTTGTGAATAAAGATTTTTATGGATCACATTTGAATAAGCTGTATATCTTCATCGTGGAGAGACTACCCGTTTTTGTGTTCATCATAATTGTAGGTATGGGCAATGATTTACATACGGCTGCAATTTGTTATGGTTAAGAAAATAACTTACCTGTTTAGAGATCTTCTTACTTATATTGTTGTTTCACTACTAAATCATCTCTTATATTAATTTGCAATGTGAGTTGTTCCACTTGTAAGAACTATTTGACTTCTTGTTTTTCTATGTAGTAAGAAACTACTACTGATGCTTTTAGCGGGGAAGTACAGTAGCCAGCCTATAAAATGAATAATTTAAGTAATGAGGCATTGTAAGTTCAGTTTTTAATGATGCCAAATCAAGGATTTTCATCTCTGACAAAAAGTTCAGGAGGACATCCTTACCAACAAAATAAAATGCAAAAACAACACACCTTTTGCATTACAGATTGTATAATTTGATGTTGTATATGGTGAGGAGGTTATATCCAACTCTAAAGGTTTGTGACTTACATTTACTTAAAAACATGACAAATACACTTCAACCCATTCTGGTCACTGGTGGCACATTAGGTCAAAAAGTACCAACAGGAGTTCGACTTAACACATTTCAGGCTCCTTTTTCAAGTATTAGCAGTTACCCAAATCCTGCTTTAATTGATTTGTTTGCAGTATGCTTAGATGCAGCTTATTCAAGAGTCACATCTTCCTTAAAGAGCAGAATGGTGTATATTTCAACAGTGATCCACTAACAAATGTGTGTCTTAGTGTACCTGCTAACACAATTCCACAAACAATATCCAGATTATTTTTTACATTTTAAGTGTTTTCTCTTATGAAATGAAAATCTGTCTGCAGTGGCTTTTGCAGTTGTTTTTTTGGAGATCATTATCATTTTTTTCATTTACCAATGTTGAGGGCAATCCATTTAGGTCAATCTACTTTGGAAGACTGAAACAGCATTAATAAGCTTATCTCTTCAGGTAAAGTGGGTTTTATGTGGGTACATAGACTAAGGAGAGTATCAATATGGCTCTCTTGAGTGCATGCATCTGGAACTCATACTTTAACTTCAGTTTTTGATATTGAAACAGCATTTAACACGGTCTCCATCTTTTTTCTTGCTTTTCATCATAGGTTTATAGGTTCATAGATGTATACTAGGCTAATGACCAGTTGTATCCCACAAGTTTATATGCCTTAGAGGTTATTTTACCGTGTATATGTAAGCTACAGCAAGATTTATATGCTGTTTCTGTCCATTAGAGACACAGATGCTAGACCTGGGGTGTATTTCCAATTTTCTATCCAGTGGTTCAGGATTCTCTTTAATGGGGTTAGAGAAGAACTCTGCTTCACGTAGATGGGAAGCCAGTTCCAGTCAAGGAAAATCCTCTGAGACATATACCTGTAACTCCAATGTGTACTGTACTGTTTATGCCATAAGCAAAGTTTAAGTCCCTAGATAGAGTAATTCTAAAACTATTCATTTTGCAGGTATGGAAAAGGTTCATCAGAGTGGGATTTAAGAATGCCTTGCATGTCAGAAATATATTGCCTGTAAACAATCTGTAAGAAAGAGAGTATAGAAATATGGCTTTGAGATGATCTGTATAGGAGAAGCTGTTTATGCCCTGTTTTTGTGAGGAATCTCTGTTGACATTACAGTTGTTGCATGTGGCTGGTCAGGTACATATTGAAAGGGGTGTTGTACTCAATATTGGGCCTAATGAGGGTAAAATACAATGGAATAATTACTTCCATAGTGCTAGATGTCATGTCCTTGCTTATAAGTTGAGCAACATAGAATTATTTCCTTACTATCTTAGACATGTGTTGGTCAAATTTAGGTTACTATCTAAATGAGTACCCAAATCCCTGACTACTGGTTCTATTCATAAGGGCGTACTGTCTATGAAGTAATTTCCTATGGTAGCTGACTTCCCAAAGGGCACTATTATACATTTCTTGGCACTGAGTTTTAAGCCATGTTCTTTTTCACCAGTTATTTGTGTAAGTCCCTCCTGCATGATGATGATAGTATCTTGGGGATTCTATGACTGCTCCTAGTTTGCAATCATCTTCAAACTTAGTCAGCCAGAGGCCCATAACATTGGCCTTGATGTCCAAGAAGTAGATGCCAAAAAGGAGTGGATCCAGCAAAGAGCCCTGAAGGACTCCACTACTGATTTCCCCCATCCTAACTTCATGTGTCCTATCTGAGAGCCTGCTGGCTTTCCTGCATGTAATGTATGGGTTTATGCCTATATCCACAAGTTTGTTTACAATGCATGAGTAGGTATTGTATAACAAACCCTTAGCCAGGTCAAGGTAGGCAGTTTCCACTGTTTTGCCCTTATCCATTGCCTTTGTGACCATCTCAAAGAAGTCCACCTGGCTGGGTAGGCAAGATCTGCCCTTGATGAAACCATACTGGGTTCAGGCCAGTGTTTGAAGTTTTCTATGTCCTTATATATCATTTTTATAATAATTCTTAACATGTCTTTGCATATGAGACAAGTCAGACTTATATGTCTGTAGTTCCTGGGGTCTATTGATGGCCTGCCCTTGTGCAGAAGAATAACATGGCATTTTTCCATTCGTGTGGCACAAAGCATGTCTAGAAGCAGTGGTTAAACAGTAACTTCAGTGGTATCAATAGTTGATGTTTCATGCTGTTTAGGAGGCGTCCTGGAATGTTATTGGGGTCCAGTGATGCAGTGTTTGTGGACTTAGAGAGCACATCTAAGGCCTGTTCCCTAGTGATAGTTAGGAGGGGTTCGTTTGATGGCATTTTGCAGGGGATGAATGGGTGGCTCCATTTACAATCAGTTTTGCACACTGCTGTGTGCTGCTTTTGAGGCTTCAGATATAGCTAAAGAAAGCTTTTGGTTGCCTTTTTTGAGGCTATTTTTATCACAAATTTGGCTTTAGAAAACTTAATTTGCCCTCATAATTGTTTGCATGGATTGATGAGAGTGTTTTCTCTTGCAGGGCATAGAATTTCCTAATCCTAGCTATGACTTTTTTTTTCTCTTTTGTTGTACAACCTGTTTATGTTTGGATTCCACCAAGGAGTTTTTTTTCTCTTATTTTCTTTTTTTTGTGGGGGGGGGGGGGGTTAGTTCTAAGCTTTTTGGGTACTCACAACATGTCTATGCATTTACTGGCATGATTGTACATGTTTTTTGTGAGCATTGCTACATAAGCACATGGGTTCTCAGGGTTTGAGGTTGGCTGATATTTTGACAGTTTATCACTTAGTAATAGGAAGTTTTCCTTAAACTAATTCCATAATGTTATGGGGTGAGCCAGGCTCCCAGAACTAATTTCATGGGAATATTCAAGATACTGGAGACCAAGGGACTCTTTTTTTGTTAAGCCAGCAGAGATGCTACCTGTGTCCACTTTCTCTCTAAGATGCTTAATTATGATGCCCTTTTGCATTCACAGTTCCATGTTCACCATTATCATCTAGCATAGAGAGAATTATCTGATAAATTCATTCTTAGCATTCTGATTAATCAGCAAAAACATTGATATATTCTATACACAGTCTTCGGTTTTGATTGACTCCCTAGAATCCTTCTGTATGCAGTTGTTATCATTATGGCTGCCACCACAAAATTCTCAGTACCAGAACTATAGGAAATCTTAGCTGACTCTGCACACGTGCCAGATCAGAATCATTATTGCTTAGAGTATTGCTTTTACCATTATTACATTTCCTTCTAAGTAAACTTCAACATTATTTTCCATTTCACTGGATCTAATCTGACATGAAGTACCTCATGTTTCAGACTGCACCACCCTATGAAGTAGTATGGGGCTGTGAGTGTATGGACTGGACCATAAAGTAACAACCACTTGAAACAAATATAGTATATAACCCGTCCCCCCAAAAAAGTATCCTATGAATAAATATGATTTCATACTTCTAAAACTGAGGTCTTAGACGTACATTCTTAGGTAACAAATATTGTGCAAGATGTAAATAAGACATTTTAAAAGTGACATGTCAGATTCCATCTGACACAAATGCTTTTACATTTCATCTTGGTAATCTGGAGTTGAAATGCCACTCTTTCATTTGTTAACAGAAACAGCTGTCTGTCTTTCATTCATTTATATTAGTGCAGTCTTGATGGTATGGCATAGAGGAAACCAGTAAGAAAGAGCCACCAAAACACAATGTGTTCATTCAACGATTCATCTCTAACTAAACTGAAAAGTATTACATGATAGTGTCTATTAATCAGAAAAAAATTGCAATGAATTTGCAATGCTGAATGGTAGCTTATACTGTAATTGTGCAAGTATACTATAATACTATAATGATACTGGAGTATAAGTGGATGAAGATGTGTGGTTGGAAATAATTACAAGGAAGTAACGTACATTATTTTGGTCTTGAAAGAAATGCATTAATCTCCCTGATACTGTCAGTAGTGCTGAAAGTGAATTTACATAACTCAAAGACAGAAAAATGATCATGGAAAATAGTTTACAGCATTTTGCTCTTTTTTGCATTCATAAGCAGTGTCAAAAGTGCCAGATATGGTAGCAAACAAATAAAACTAATATTACCCAAGCTAAGCTGAAAGTCCTTGTTTTGCAGTTTGTGGTTGTGAGGAATCAACATGCAGTATTTTAAAATGATCTCAGTGAAGCAGCATACAGCATTTTGCTTATGAAAGAAAATGCACAACTTTCACGGGTACTGTCATAATTGATAGCAGATAACTGAAATGGATTTTTAAACTATTAAAAGAAAAAAAAGATAATGAGCATTTTGCTCGTTAAAAAGTCAGTTGCATTGTTTTCACAAGCACTGCCAAACATGCTAGAAAACAGTGGAAACAAAATTTACCTAAGCTGAGTTAAAATGTTCTTGTTTTGCAGACTATGACTATGAAGAAGAAATGAGATAGCTTTCCAAAATTAGTACAGGGAAGAAAAAAGACATAATTTCCTCTTGATAAATAATTATACTGTTTTCACTACATAGAAGATAAATTGTTTGAGGGTAAGAAGGTGTTGATTTGGGTTTTGTTTTTTCACAGTAAACCATTCTTCCTCCTTACTATTTATCAAGAGGTTTACATTTGCTCAATAATATTCCTAAATAAATATCCTATCATCATCCTGTTGCCCAATATTTGATTTTCCCAGTCTCTGTTTGCCTGCTGTTTGACTTTGAGCAAGTAAGTCATTTAACGAGTTAACCAGACAGTGCGCTGAGACAATTCAGAAATTGGCCTAGGCTGTTCAATGGTCTGCTGGACCTCATGCCTAGTAACTACTTATGAATCAAGCAATTTTTTGATATTACATTTCCTCTGACAAATCATACAGATCTTTTATTTATTTGCACAGCTGCTCTGCTGCTAAACTTACTTGGTGTGCTTGTTGTTACAAGAAGCCCAGCACAGCTCAAAGAGCACTTTCTTCCTTCAAACTGCATAGAGAGATATAATGTGATAATATCTTCATGACTATGTTCATGGTAGAATGTTACTATACTATCCATGTTGGAGTGAATGAGTTGAGACATACCTCACCTGACTATATAAAGAGAGACATGATGGAGCTTTCAGATTATGTGTCCCAGGCAGGTATATCCCTAGCCCTAAGCAACATTCTTCACTCACCCATGTTGATACCACAATACAAACAAAAATGATTGACTTCAACAATTGGCGTACCTTCTGGTGTCAATCCAGTGGGCTCCACTATCTAACAGCCTGGGATGATATGGTTAATAGACCATGTTGCTTTACCAGAAATGATCTTCACCTGTTGTCTGTAGGCTTTAGGTTGCTGTCAAAGGTACTTGCTTCCTCCACAGTGCCTTTTTTTAGGCAATGTCATAAGAACAAATTTCCTGATGTAAAAATATCCTCTGGAAACAAACCCAGGGTTATGCTGCTTAAGGCTAGGAGTCTAATTCAGAAACTGAACTCTCTTGAAGCACTTCTCACCCTGGCTTACAAACAGAACACATACACTCAAAATTGGGGATGACAAATCTACTAGCAGACCTGTTACCAGTGTTGTTCCACAAAGATCAGTGCTAGGCCCCCTACTGTTTGTTTTCTGATTTTTCAGACGTCCAGGCAAAAATAGATGGCCTATGGATTACCATGTTTGCTGATGACTGCAGACTGGGTGCAATCATCAAATCCCCCAAAGATGTCAGCATACTACAAAATGGGCTTACACAGACAAATGATTGGTGTCAAAGTCACAAACTTAAACTAAACGCAAAAAAAATGGATCATCATCCCCTTTGGCAAAGGAGAAACTCCTGCTAATTACAACATTAATAATACCCCCTAGAGAAACTCCTGCTAATTACAACACTAATAATACCACCTAAGTTCAAACCCAGTGGTGAAAGATTTAGGAACACAAATTGATAGCAGCCTTAATTTTGATCATAAGATGTCCACAGTGGTAAGGAAGGCTTTCTACATTGCACACATCATAAGGAAGGGTGTAGCATCCAAAGCTATGGAGGTTATAATTCCCCTGTACTTGGCTCTCATCAGACCAATAATAGAGTATAATGCTCCCTTCTGTATGTACATCACCAGACATCTGCAGCAACTGGAGAGACCTCAGAGGTTTCTCACCAAGGAAATTTGGGGCCTACAACATATCACCTACATGGACAAACTGAAGGCCCTGTCATTTTACTCAGTATCGTATAGACTGCTTAGAGGTGACTTGTGCCTGCCCTACAGAGGAGTCTCAGACCCTGCCTTGATGAAGCTGCCACACATCCACAAATTCAATAGGACAAGATTCATTCAGTCTAGGGATCTTAACCTAGACTGCAATATTAACAGGACATGCTGGATAGACAGATATGTCTCCCAGAGGTTGCCAGTTCTCTGGAACAAACTCCCAGTTCATGTAAAACAGAGCTCCTCCATGACCCTATTTAAGCATAACCTGGACAATTGGATGGGAAACTGTAAATTTACACCGGGGGTTTCACCTAAGTCCCTCTTAGCCAGCAGCAGCTGGTGCTGATCTTAGATTCATGTGCAAACATAGACTATAGACCTTGGTCCGTAAGAGAACAATGGTATAACATGGCTAGGCTTATAGAGACCTTATGTCCAATAGCCTAGTAACCTGCTGTGATCCTGTGATCCTATTCTCTGCAGCTGTTCCAGTGTAGCAACACTAAGTGTAACTGGAAGTCAAAGCTTGGCTATGTTAACTGGTTCCACTACTCTGAACCATGAGGGAAACATGGTGAGAGGGGCAAAATGAAGGATGCACAGCATCATTAGTGTAGAATATCTTGAACCCTTTCTTGCTTGCCTTGTGTCCATTTGTAACTGTATGAGTTTTACTGCTGGGAATACATTTTACATTTTGCAACCATGTGAAAGTTATTTTATACTTTTTGCTGTGCTTTGTTATAGATTGAATTGATCCTTTATCCTCAGTTTCTTATCCGATCCTGTGACTAATTGCTTCATCTTAGATCATATCTTGTCTGAAAATCATTTTCACAGTCAGTTCATGAATTAAAATGTTAAGATCTGTCTTGGGTAAACAGTAGTCTTATAAGGCCAGCCTTGTTAAGCACACTTAATAAGAAGTAATGAAGACAGTAATTGTGCTTTAAATGTTGATATTGTTTATTAATTATTGTAATCCTTGGCATCAGCTTAAATACCCCTCAATCAAACCTTCAAGTTAACCAATTTGTAAACAAGTGATATCCAAGTATATTTTGAAATAAAAGTCGCACAGTTTATTAAACACTCTTCTAACTGTACTTTCAGAAGTCCATTTCTGTTTCTCTTAGTTTATGTCTTAAACTTTAGTGCTGAGAACTTGAACAAATTTGATACAACCCATTTCCAAATGCATGATAAGTTTGCCAAGTTTTCCTTACTAGTTGTTTTATTTAAACTGACCCCCACCAAAAAACATAAGTAAATACATTTTACTATACTTAAAAGAAATGACTGTTAGTTTTCAGCTTGTAAGTATCTTTGCAAAATTCCACATTCATCTTCAATTGAATAGGATGAGAAAAGCCCACATAGTGTGTCTGTAAACTGAAAGTAAAAATAAAGTGTTAACATTTTTGAGTTGCAGTATCAGCATACAAAGTTATGTGACTATGTACCTGTTGCGTATTTTTCCTAATACATTAACATGATGGGTTTCACAGTGATATAGTTGTCACTCTTGTTGCTTCATTGCACTGGATTCTCTGGTTTGGTTCCCGACTAAGGTGTTTTCTGTGTGAAGTTTATATGTACTTCTGTATTAATGTGTGTTTTCTCTGGTACCTGAGGTTTCCTCCTGCATCTCAAAGACACAAGTAGGTAAATTGTTGAAGCTGAAAATTGCCCCTGGCATGTGTGTATGTGTGTGTGTGTTTGTCCTATGAGGGAGTGATGTCCTGGATGCTTAGGACCTTTTTAAACGAGTTGGGAGGGTGGCCTAATGGTTAAGGTGTTTGCCTTACAAACACAGCTTGCAGGGTTTGAGTCTCACAAGGAATAACTGACTAAGCTTAAAATGGCTCGCAAGTGCAGTTAGCTTAGTACTAATCTATGAACCTAATTAACACACTTGCTTGCCAGAAAAGGCTCTTACCCTGAGCTGCATAAAGCAGAAGTAGCATATAGAGTAGACTGATGAATGGATATTACCATTATAGTCTGTAACACTGTAGGGCTCCAGAATTCTGAGGTAATGGTGAATGACAAAAAATATTTTCTCAGACTCTTGACACCGTAATCATATATTAATGTAAATTGCAGTAAGTGACTGACAAATGTCCTAGTACGAGGCAAAAAAGGTCAGCTATATTAGTAGCCTTTAAAATTTGTTTTAGTCATGCAGTGGTTCATTCCTGCTTCCAAGAGACATAGTTAGTAACACAATTAGCCTGTTGGCATTTGTTAAGTGAAGTTGCTGCAACAGTGACATCAGTGCCAGAACTGTGAGGAAGACTCATGTTTTGTATCTTTCTTTTTTAAAGGATTTTAAAACCTTTTCTTTCAGAGTGTTTATCACTGCCATTATCTGATTGTCTGCCTTCTTGTCTTCCTTAACCAACAATGTCCCTTAGGAGGTCTTAATGATCAGATTGTAGGCCAGAGCAGATATTTGTTTCCTGTATTTATTCATTTGATTATTTGACTTCACATATGTAAAACAGCAAGGGACCAGCATTCAAAATTATGCCATGATGCAAAATGGATTTTGCCTACACAAATACATTTCTGCAGTGAGTTAAATCAGAAATTATGTTAGCACAGGCCTCAAAATCAGCAAAAGGTCAGAACAAAGATTAAGCATGTACTTACTAAAAAGTAAAAGTTTATAAAAGGAAAATGTTTTTGTAAAGGGATATGTACAGGTCCTGAACAATCTTCAGCAAGATAACATGGTTAAATCAATTATAGGATTTCATAGTGAATGGGGCAGAATACATAAAGTATCCCATCACAAAGAAAACCCAAAGTTAAAAAGTAAGGGTCTGAGGAGGATCATGTTACTCAGTTAAACTGAGAAAGAATGTAGGCATAATGGTGATTTTGATCTTTCTCTGTTCACATATTTTCCTGTGATACTAGTTTAATAAACTACGGCTAATCAACCCTTCCCCCAAAAACAGAAACAAAAACTCACAAATCTGTCACAGTCCTGGTAACTGAATTTGAGGCTACAATTGCAAGTCACACATGACTCTTGACTGCAGGTGCTAGGAAACACTATCCCTCTCCATCCCACCTTGCCTAGCTCCTCACTTCCTGTCTGGTTCTTTATTACAGCAAAGTATTATCTATATCACTTTTTTTGGCTTGTTTAAATTCAGATTGAAATCCATCCCTCCATCCTCAACCCCATTTTCCCATTATAGTCACCTTGGTCAAGATATGCATTTTTTTTTTTTTTTTTTTTTTTTTTTTTTTTTTAGAATTTGGCAAGCTCTATGTCTGGGCATTAGAAGTTAGGCTCAGCGGTACAGTATCAAGTCATGGCCCCAACAGGTGCCACCCAAGAAGTCTAGCTGAGCGTCCTACAGTTGAAACTCCATGATATTAGATATAAAACATTTGTGTACTTAGTCATAATCTCAGAATAGAGCTCTGGCTACATTATGTATCCTTACCCTCTATATTGCTCTCCTTACCTTAATCTTTTTTGTGCTGCTTGAGCTATGCAATAACTAGAGAGGCAGGGGAAGTTAAGCATTGTGGGAAAGGGAAGCAAGCAAAGTTCTAACTGCTGAGTGATTACAGTACCTGTAGAAAGGAATCCTTTGTGTCATTCATTTGGAGTTCTGCTCACACATTATGGTAAGTAAATAGGTTTATATGTCATAAAATGTCACTAACTTCTATGGCAAGTATTTTTGTATTGTCTTGGGTATTCTAACACAGAGTGCACCCCAGACATGCACAGTTCCTCCTGTACCCACCAGGAGACATGGACAGACTTTGCTTTGTCTGTCCTCTTCTCCACTTTGCCCACACCTGCATTGCCATGAACCACTAATCAAACCCTGATCATCTGGGTCATACGTAGAGTTTTATCTCTTTCTGCGATAGAGCTGGCTAACTAAACTATATTTGAAGAATGTTCAACGGTGCTTGGTGAGTTTAATCAGTCAAATGTTTTACCTAATTTTTCATGTAAACTAGCACTAGGAATTTAATTTTTCAAGTAAACTACCACTAGGAATTTATAATGCCAAGAAACAGAAATTTACTAGATCAAATTTAGTTCTGTATGTTTTTGTCAATGAAGTAACTTAATATGCATATGTGTACCTAATATATATCTGTATCTGTCATCTATTCCTCTATCTAAGTGTGTGTGTGTGTGTGTGTGTGTGTGTGTGTGTGTGTGTGTGTGTGTGTGTGTGTGTGTGTGTGTGTGTGTGTGTGTGTGTGTGTGTGTGTGTGTGTGTGTGTGTGTCTGTGTGTGTGTGTGCGTGTGTGTGTGCATGTGTGTGTGTGTGTGTGTGTGTGTGTGTGTGTGTGTGTGTGTGTGTGTGTGTGTGTGTGTGTGTATCTGTGTGTGTGTATCTCTGTGTGTGTGTATATGAGGTTCAATAACTCTAGTGATCAGCAGGCTTTTGTGTGACCATCAATGTGTGAGTGTGTAGGGTTTGAGGTTTACTTGTTATTTCAAGATCTTTCCTTTCCCCAGTATGTAGTGATCTTTTTTTTTTAATTTTTATTTCAGCACATAGACAAGGGACAAGTAAGAACACATGTAACCAATTTATAATCTTCTGTACCATATCCCTTTTAAGCATGCTGCCATCCCTTTTTTCTTCTCATTGACAATGAATGGATGAACCAGTAAAATGCATTGTTCCAGGATGAAACTTGTTGGACAAGTCAGATTTTAGTATTGTAAGGTAGGCTTTCTGAAGAAACGTGGCTGGTTGTTATCATTGTCCTGCTTCTCAAGGATGTAGTGCTGTAGAACAGCATTGGGTACAGGTTGTGTTGTCTACTTTGGTATGCAAGCAGCTTTACCAGCCATTCTGGAGCCCATCAGTGTGAACTGTGTAATGAGGGAGCACATTTAAACTTCTTTTTTACTACACCTGTTATCTGTCCACTTAGCCCACATTAGTCTGGAACAGTACCTTCATAATTCTGTCAGGCACATGACTTGCAGACTCACATTATGTGTAAATATTATGTTAATAAACACGAGTATCTGAACAAACAAATATATTACAAGAACAGCACAGGCTGCTAACCACCAATGCACCATGTTTGTTTTCATCCATTTAATTTGCATTCAGATTAGAATGATAATATGAGAGCAATGTACATTAATGTTAACATATTCTAATGAAACCAAGTAAAATGCACCCAATGGCCATTAGAAAAATCCTCCACTTTATTTAAAACACACGGTTGTCACTGGTGTTTTTGTGCATCCTGGAACTACCGTTTGTAGTGTTTGATATTCTAATGAAAAGCACAACATGTATATACTCACCCGTCCATGAGCAAATGTTAATTCACGTGTAGCTGTCATCTCAGCTTACTTGTAAAACTTTTGTATTGTTACAGAGAAGCATGACTAGGTATGGCAACATATTATACTACAAAAGGAAATTCACATTTAATCAAGTGCTCATTGTAAATCGAGAGTTCCTCACTGAAACAAGTTTGGTCAATTTACTTTCTTCATACCACTAAGTGGAGAATTTAAAATGTAAAAATAAAAAATCATCACCAATAGCTTGCTCTCTGAAGCAGAGTAATATAATACAGTACAATATTTTAAAATAAACCTCACAAATGTCATTGTCGTGAGTGCTCCTACAAGCAGCTCCACAGCATATATTGCAAACCCTTACCTGCAGAAACAGAGATATTTCCCAGGCCAGCTGTGGGTAAATCACACATTACCCACACCCAGTCATGGACTATTACTAAACTATAAAGTAGTGTTGCAATACAGAAGCAAGGTTATCTGTGGTTGGCATATTTTCTTCTTAGTCCCACATAATTACACATATCAATATAGTTATTCCTTGAATATTGGTTAGTTTAATGTTGTCTAAGCTATGCTGTATAACTGCTTGACCCTTGAACTGTCAGCTTTAAATCTAGTAAAGTTCATTTACAAAGGCATCAAAGGACAAGGTAAATAAGAGGCAGCTAAAATGCAATTATTTTGTTTTAATGATCTGCATTTTTTGAAATTCTGTTAATAAGTAAGGGATTCAGTTAAGTAAGGAAATTATATTAATGAAAGTCACATCACAGCATATGGTAAGCAGTAATTCTAGACAGAAATCATGTTGCTTAATTATATGACTATACTGTACTATGTGTATCACAAACACAAGTTTATGCTACATAGT
>NC_056728.1:599784952-599842452 GCF_019279795.1 Protopterus annectens
GCCTTTTTGAATATGTCTGGTGTGGTGGTGCATACTGTGCATTAGGAATACATTAAGGTTAAAGTATTGCTGTTCCTATTTTGGTGTGGGCAGCAACTAAAGTGATGCCCTCCTGGACTGTGGTTCTATTGTGTAACTCCACTGTGTCATTACATGAATAAGACTCAATCATTGAACCAGTGTGCCTGAAAAAAGAAGGTTAGAATATGCTATGACATTTAGTGAAATGCACACTAATTATGCTTTATTTGTATAAAATTTGAATTTCATCCTAACTGGTTGTTCAGATTTTTGACCTTATGTGTCTACAGCTTTTTGTCCAGATTTTCAGAGTTTTTAGGTTAAGAGGTGTGCTGAATGGAACAACACACACACACACACACACACACACACACACACACTACACATATGGAAGCCCGTGACAACACAGAAAGATTGTTTGTATTGTCATAGCCTTTAGGAGTTAAATGAGGCATCAATTTGATTCAGGAAAAGGAAAAAAAAAACTATAATCTTTCAATACAATAATGGCCTTTCTTCAGCCCACAGGACACACGTCCAGGAATGTTTTTACTGAGATTTTAAGAAATTTAATATGAGGAGCCTTGCTGTTTATTAACTTTAACATGTAAGACATGTGCCTGTGTTGTAAAATAGCTGTGACATTCCTCCCCAAAGGAGAATTCCTTGTCTCTAATGAACACTTACCAAGTTAGCCACTATCCTTTCTCTTGCCAGTTAAATTACACTGTATCATACATCTCAACCTCTTAGTGCAAGAAATCTGGACAAAGCCTGACAAAAAGGAGAGGGGGGACAAAGTCCCAAAACTAGGGACAGATTTTAAATATTATTCTGCATTTATTTTAAATATTATTCTTATAAACTTATTGCTAGAGTAACAGAGTTTGCATTAACATGCATTTCTTTTTTTAAAAAAAAAATTTATTAATTTTAAAACAAAGATTATAATTTTTTTTAAAGATAAATAGAACAAAAACGTAACTATTTACAGATGTCCACAACAAAACAAACATAGAAAACTAAATCAACAAAATTTATCAAGTAAATCACTTCATTTTGACCAAAATCTAAACTGGTGAGTAATATTTGAAGTTCTCATTTTGGCAGTTGACAATTATTTTTTACAGACTTTTTTTTTTGCTAAATTAATGAATTCAGTGAAAGAAAGAGTAGTTTTATATTTCCAATTCTTTGTGACTGTTTTTCTTGCTATAGCTAAAATATGCCAGAGGAGAAGCACCTGCACCCTAGGAAATGGATTCCAAAACTGGAACATTAAATAAGATCAAAAAGTTAGAAATGATACAATTATCTGTCCACAAAGCTTGGGTAAAATTACTAAATTCAACCCAAAAAGGAGTTATTGTTTTACAGTCCAATATCATGTGAAACCAGTCTGCATTAAAAACTTCATTACACTGCCAACAATTAATTTTCCCATAGTTAAATATTAAAGTCGCTTTATGTGGAGTTAAAAAAGCTCTGTGAAGAAATCTCCATGTATATGTTTTTCAATAAAGGACAGAAGTAGATTATTCCACAGATTTAAGAATTAAGCATTTATCTTCATCAGAAAAAGCCTTCTCATTAATCTTAGTTGAGTAATATAATAATAATAAAATAATGAATCTGTGGAACCAAACTTGTCTCTTATTATTTTATAAATTATTGAAACTATCTTAACTTGCAACATTTACTGTATATACTGTTGATAATCAATATCTTGTTATTGTATTAAAGCCAACAGCCTGTAATGGTGTTTACTATTGCTGCAACTTTGTATCTCTATTTATCATGTACATGATGTGGAGCTTTTCTCCCCAGGTATCTGCTGGAAAAGGACCTGCGTCCAGTCGGAATTATATATATATATATATATATATATATATATATATATATATATATATATATATATATGGATCTACTTCAGTAGATCGAACATATTACAAGTTCAAACCACATATGGCCGAGACCATATGTTTGAACTTGTAATAGTTCAAACTCTGACGTAAAAAAAGAAAAAAAACAACAAAAAACAAAATTAAACGTCTGTAGCAGGGGGGGCTATGTCCCCCTTCACCCCCCACACCCCCTTACTTAAATATACCAACTCCGAGATCGCACTACATTGTGGAAAAGGGAAATCTTTCCATTCCGCACTGTACGGAGATCTCCATTCAGTCCGATCGAACATTTACAAGTTCGAACATATGGTCTCGGCCATATGAGGTTCGAACTTGTTATATGTTTGATCTACTGAAGCGGACCCATATGTGTGTATCTGTGTGTATAGATATATATATGTATATATATATATATATATATATATATATATATATATATATATTTATTTATTGTCATTTGAGCTAATATCGATTCTGAAAAAAAACTCAAGTATCTTTGGAATATGTTTTGTTTGAAAATCCATAGAGATTTTGATTTTGTCACTAACATATTTTTTTACAAGCTTGTATAGTCAACCAGTTATTATTTTTCTAAATGTCTTGCAAAAAGATAATCTGTATTACGTGATTTATTTCTGATTAAAAACTGATGCCAAAAGATTATTATTTGCATCTCTAATGTCTAGCATTTTGTTTATATTAAAAGTTCCCAAACATCCCACAGTATTTGATATACGGAACAATAAAAGCAATAAATCTTTAATTATATAATATGAATTCATGAATCTTTTAAAATTGATCTTTTGATCATCCAAGTTTTTTAACCTAAAACATACCCTACAACTGCCACACATATAACTCCCTTTAATGCCCTCTGATATTGCGGATTTCTTCAAATTAAGTAGTTCTTTCAAATTAAGAAACCTACTATAGGAGAACGTGACTTTTTTCGGAAATAAATGTCCAATATTATCATCCTCACACAGAATGGGCCAAAATCTTTCCACCAAATTTTTAAGTGTTACAGACAAAGGAGAAAACCTCGAAACAAAAACAGTCTGTTTTCTTCATTATCTTTCTTACAATCTCCCAAATATGTTCTTTTACTACCTGTGACACTGCAGTCCCCTGTTCCCAACACCCTATCTTCTGCCCTATCTAAACATGCCAATGAATATCCTCTGTTGAATAATTTTTATCTGACTTTCATGAACTCTTCAGGAATGCTTGACTTATCAAAAGTATTGTTATAGATACATTTAAATTCACCATAAGGAAGGGAAGTCAAAAGATGGGGTGGATGCATACTCTCTGCTGATAGGAAGTTATTGGCAGCTGTCTTCTTCATAAATGGCTTAAAATGAATTATATTCTCTACCACAAAAAATTCCGCATCTAAAAAATGCATACTATCCTTGCTGACTTCAGAAACAAACTCGAGGCCCAATGGATTCTCATTCAAATTTAAAAAAAACTATCAAATTCCATTGGATTTCCCTCACAAACAAAAAACAAATCATCAATAAATCTTTTGTAAAAAATAACTCTATTAGCATAAAAATACGTATTATACATGTATCTATTCTCAAAAACAAAAATCATATATAATACAGCATAAGCAGTGGCATAAGAAGCCCCCATTGCTGTTCCTTCCTTTTGCAAAAAATACTGACCCCCAAAACTAAAACAGTTATGTGTGAGGAAAAACTCCAAAAGCTGTATTAAATAGTTTGTCTGTGGGCTCTCCCCAACATGGAAGCCACAGCCTCCAAACCCCAATGATTCCTAATGCTGGTATATAATGCCTTAACATCAATACAAGCCCAATAAAAATTCCTACCCCAACATTTTCCACCAACTAAGTCACATAATTCATTTGTATTTTTAATATGTGAATTTACCTTAAATAAATGACTCTTCATTTGGTGGTCCAAAAAATGCATAAATTTTGTAGGTACGAACCTTTCCCAGAAACTATCGGTCTTCCCAGAGGATTCACCATGGACTTGTGTAATTTTGGGATTATGAAGAATGTGGCATCCTTGGGACTCTTTACATACAATTTTTTAATATCAGCAGCTGAAAAAAAAAACAACCTTTCTCCTCTTTCAAGTAGCTCCAACAAACTACCATTGAATTCTTGCACAGGATTTCTTGCCAATTTTTCATACACTGTGACATCCAGGAGTAAAATTTCCGGTATTGTTATGTACTGCATTTTTGAAAAAAATCACCCAGTTGTCCCCTTTGTCTGACTGAGTAAATACATACTTGTCATTTTGCTCCTCCATAACTTGTAAAGCTTTCCAGTCACTTTTATTTAAATTATAGTTATGAAAACAATTCCTAACTTTACTATATTCCAAGCGTAATTTCTTAAATAACAAGTTTTCAAAGGTGCAAATAGAAGATGACATCCTGGGGGGCATGAATGTACTAACTACAGACAGCATTGGCAACTGAAATTTACCAGAACCTGTGAAGAAAACTGCATTCCCCCATCATTATTCAAAACAGCACTTTCCACATCACTATTCAAATCCACATTTCCCAGTAAAACAATTCATTTTCATAAATAGATAAATCTAACAATGAATCATTTATTTCACAACTTCCATCTAGCTTATAGCATCATTCCTAACAGTCTTTCTCCCTCCCACACTGCTTTGCATTATATTCACTCAAATTCAGACCCTTCCCCAACAGTACCTCTAAGTCTATTATTTTACATTTCAACTTATTTTTCTAAATAAAGCCTCACTACTTCCTGTCTTAACTACATCTTCCAAACCCATATATTTCTTACATGTCAGAAACTGCATTATTAGGTTGGTTAATGATGCCATGGGCATCAACCACAAAGTGACCTGAAGCGGTGCCACTTTGACCTTCATAGCCAATGGGAAGAGGAAGTAAGAGAAAATGCACTGGTGTTTTATAATAAGTAGTAAGGATTAGTAAAAGTACACATTTTAAGCATACCTGATCAGTCTTATGCAGGACATGTAAGTCATGGATGTATTCCCTTTTGTTTTGTAGTTTTCAGTTCCCAGTGAGATAGAGCGCAACCAGGTGATCTGTCAGAGGCATTTGGAAAAAATTCTCATGTACAGTGGTGCATGTACACCACTGATTTTATTGTTGCATATATTTTGTATACCTGCAATATTGCCTATTTTATGCATTACTGCTACTCAGTTTAAACATTGCATACTGCTTGTATATACCTACAGTAACACATACCTGGGAAATTTAGGATGAACTATTATGTGACCCATCTCACCTCTATGGATTGCCACTACAGGCATGATAATAATGACTGGCCTTACAGTAGGTGCTCCAATGCCTGAGTGCATACCTTTCTACATTGTTATGTCCCTGGACATACCCCTGACATTCATACAGAGTACCCCAGTCTATCCACCCAGTATTAGACTTCCACATTTCAGTTAACCCCCTTTGCCAGTGGAAGTTGTACCTGTTGTACCATGAGCATGCAACAGACAGGCTGCCTGTTGTTGTTTACTGATGGCTGGCCTGTTTGAGGTTACTTTACTGTCATTAACTGTCTGTGTTTATGACATTCTGGCTTGTTTCATTGTGTCCTCATGGCATGGCCACTGTGATGCAATGCAGAGCAATGTCTGGTATACCAAGTCTGCCAACTGATTTTAACTGCTTTGGGCACAACATCTAACACCTGAAAATTTTCCAGCCAGCTTCCATCATCCATGTAGTAATTTTTTACAAGGCATGCACTGTTCAAATACTATAAAACAGAGGAAATAATTAGGTAGCATTTACTCTTGGCCTTTGTAGCACACTCTTGCTGTAGTAACCATTGGTATGGCAGTTATGTTGTATTTTGCTTGCCATTACTTAGTTAACAGTGTTTTGTTACTCTAAAAACTGTTGCCCCACATGATGTTTATACACAGTAGTGATGCTCATTTTCGCTTTTGTGTCATTATTGGTGTCATTTTTTATTTTGTTTATTTATTTAGTTTTATTTACTGGGATAGTGCACTTACCAAACGTTGACAATGTTCAAGCACAGCCCAGGTGGGTAGTATTTATAAATGTATAGAGTAAACTAAAGATGATAATACGTACTAGGGTATATATATTCTCGAAAGCCGACAATATCGAAGCTGATATTGTCAGTACGAGAATAGCAAAAGCGCACAACATCGAACGTGTAAACGGAAATCTCTGTAAGGGGAGATTTCCATTTACTGCAATGTAGTGCGGTCTCGGAGTTGGTATATTTAAGTAGTGGGGGGGTGCAGGGGGCATGGCCCCCTGCTTAAACCCGTTAGGGTACTTTTTTTTTTTTTTTTTTTTATAAGTTTGATGTTTAAAGACATCGACCATATGGTGTCGACCATATGGTGTTCGATGTTTTCAACCGTCGAACTTATAATACAGACCCTACGTACTATATAAAGTGGTTCAACAAAGAATATTTACAAATGGTAAGATTATCTATAATTTAAAAAAAAAAAAGGGTTTGGGTAAGTGGTTGATGGATAGTATATGAGAAAATGATAAAGAAGTGAAGATAAGAATGATTGTTAAAGAAGGATGGGAGAGTTATTTTCCCTTTTTTTTTTTTTTTAAATGATGCCCCCATTAGGAAAACTGGAGCCTTGAGCTACTGTAGGTGGGCTTTTAAGTCATTTCTGAAAATGTGAAAGTCAGTGTGTTTTCTGAGGTGTGGTAGAAGGGACTACCAAAGAGTGGAAGTGAATTTGAAGGATACACACATACTGAACTGGTGGTTAGATTTTGGGGTGATGACAGAATGAGCTCACTGAGAGGAATGACAAAGGTTGTATGTGGATTTTTTTTTGAGCCCTGGAGGACCCCTTTGAGTATGGGTGCAGTTTTTGAGAGAGATTTTCTCTGTTTTGACTTTGAAATGTCTGTTTTGTAGAACATTTTTGAATGAGGGGAGAGTGAATGGGCTGCTTTCTATGTCTATGAGATCATTTATTAGAAGAGAGTGGTCAATAAGGACATATGCTTTGACAGGTCAGTAAAGAGTGCACCTGTTATATTACCCATGTCTGTATGTAGAGACATGTCATCTGTCAAGGTCCAAAGGGCAGCCATAGTGCTTCAGTCTGGCCAGAAGCCATACTGTTTGTGGGAGAGAAGGTAGAGCTGTTGAATGAAGTGAGTAAGCTGAGAGTAGACAATGTTTTCAAGAATTTTGCCAAGGGCTGGTAGGATAGAGATGATCTGGAAGTAGGAGAAGTCTGAGGGTTTGGATTATTTTTATAGTGGTTTGGTTAGGCCTGTTTTCTAGATTTCAGGTGTGTTGTTTTTTAAAGAGGCAGAGGTTATAGATGTGAGTGAGAAGGGGTAGTGAGGTAGTCCCAGCAAAAGTAAAGAAACTGGGGAAGAGGTTATCTGAGTCTGGACTGGTGTCAGTTTGGATATTGTTTATGTTTCATTTGTTGTTTAATATTTTGTTTCTCTCCTTTTATGCTCATGTTTTATGCAGTGTCTGCCACTGCTGTGGATGTGGTGCAACAGCAGCCACCACACTTTCCATCACACTATCCACCTATGTCTGCCACTGCTGTGGATGTGGTACAGCAGCAGCCACCACACTTTCCATCACACTGTCTATCTACCTGTGTCTACCATGGCTGTGGATGTGGTGCAGTAGTAGCCACTGCACTTTCCATCACATTATCTACCTACCCTGCCATCACCAACTGGGTCACCAACTATTTTCAGGACAATCCCCCTTTAGGGTGATAAAGGTCATCCACCAAAAGGTGACTTGGAACGTTTCCTGGTACCCTCTGATTGCCTGTCTCTGACATGGGGTGTAGGCCTCCCATTAGAGGGCACCACTGGTGGGTCACAGTATGCCACATTAGGTTACAGCCTTAATGAGCCAGTGGCTGAACACCCACTCTCACCACCTGGGACACATTCTTGCCTGCCTTTTGTGTCTATTTTTTGTGTGCCCCTACTACCATCCCTATATTTTCTTCCTGCCCACATTTTCCCCTTGCTACTTTCCCCTTTTTTTCTTCTTGAAAAACATAAAAATGGGTATCTCTGCCATAAAAATATATATAATGTTGCTTCCCTGCCCCATCCTCATCTTCCCTTCCACTTATCCTTCTATGTGTTCATCTGCTAGTTCGCCCCCTTTTCTGATTGCCCTGTTAACCCATTTCATTCCTATTTATAGCAATGAAATAGAATTATCTGGGCTCTCCGCTTCCTGTTGATGCATGAGTGAATGCTGCTGTCCATACTTGCTACATGCATGTTGCTGGGCTCATTAAGTCATGTAACCTGTATCACCCAGTACTGGTCATTACACCACATGTGGAATTTTCTCCAGTGAGTTCTGTCATTGGTTATCTTTACCACACAATGTTGCTCCTAATACATTGTTAATCAGCATCAGAGTTCATTGCATTACCTTGACTGTACTATTTTGCCTTTACTCAGATGCATAACCGATTTTTTTTTTATTCCAGACATAACAAGGCTTCTTAAACATATAGTGTCTGTCAAATCCTCAGGGTGGAAAAAGTTTAATTGTCACAGGATGTTTTAACCGTATTGGAGTTTATATTGGGTATTGTCATAATAAGTGAAAAGACATTGAAAGATGACAAGTTTTTAATTAAACATAGCATAGTTAAAAGATAGATTAAAACGGTTAACCACTGATGTCACTAAACTGGATGAACTTGTGAATGAGTTGCATCTTAGGTTTAAAAATAGGGGGTATCCATCCAAGATAGTTCAAGAGATATTGATGGAAGATGTAACCAATGTGGATATTGGAGTTAGTAACCAGGGGATAAAGGACTGGTCTGTATCTATGCCTTTGTTTTTTTACAACTGGTAGCAAGGCTATTAAAGGGATTATAACCAATAATTGGATGGTTTTGGGAGCCAGTAGTGAGGTAAAGTTAGTTGCAGATTCTGCACCCTCTTTATCAATAAAAGAGCAAAAATGTTAAAGAAATTTATAGCAATGAAATAGAATTATCTGGGCTCTCCGCTTCCTGTTGATGCATGAGTGAATACTGCTGTCTCATGCTTGCTACATGCATATTGCTGGGCTCATTAAGTCATGTAACCTGTATCACCCAGTACTGGTCATTACACCTCATGTGGAATCACTGATAGTTTAGTGACATCAGTGGTTAACCGTTTTAATCTATCTTTTATCTATGTTATGTTTAATTAAAAACTTGTCATCTTTCAATGTCTTTTCACTTATTATGACAATTCCCAATATAAACTCCAATACGGTTAAAACATCCTGTGACAATTAATTTTTTTCCACCCTGAGGATTTGACAGACACTTAAAAGTACTTCAGACCAGTGACAAGTGGAGTACCACAGGGTTCAGTCCTGGGTCCTCTCCTGTTTGGTATCTACTTCTCTGAAGTACAGGCTAACACAGAAGGTCTTTGGCTAACGAAGTTTGCAGATGACTGCAAACTAGGAGCCATAATCGAAACTCCTAACGATGTGGACATCCTACAAAAGGGCCTCACTGAGACAGATGCCTGGTGTCAAAGCCATGGTCTCAAGCTCAATGCCAAAAAGTGCATTGTCATCCCCTTTGATAAAAACTCTGTACCCATGAACTACAACATAGGCGGTAGTATACTTAACACTGAAAGTGTGATAAGAGACCTTGGGACACAGGTGGACAGTAGTCTCTCCTTTGATAATCACATCACCACAGTAGTCAGGAAATCCTTCTACGTGGCACACCTCATCACAAAAGGTTTCTCATCCAGAAAAAAGAGGTCATTGTTCCTCTACTCATCACTCATTAGACCCATTATAGAGTACAATGCCCTTTTGGTATGTACCTCACAAGACATCTACAACAACTGGAAAGGCCGCAGAAATACCTCACAAAGAAGATTACCGGCCTCAAACAGATGCCCTACGCAGACCGTCTCAAAAAACTCCAGCTTTACTCCGTCGCATATCGCCTACTCAGAGGTGATCTCTGCCTAACATACAAAGCTATGTCAAACCCAGAGCTGTTGGACATGGTCCACTTAAAGAAATCCCAATCCCTCCAAGCTACACGCTCTAGGGGCGTAAACCTTGTCACCACATTAAACAGAACATGTCGGAGGGATAGATTCCTGTCCCAGAGACTTCCCATACTCTGGAATAAACTACCTATCTATATCAAACAAAGCTCCTCATTAGCACTCTTTAAGAAAAGTCTTGATGATTGGATGGGAAATAGGAAATTCACCCCGGGGATCACCTCTGTGGCTCTGCTCGACAGTGGCACAGGAAAATAATTTTCTTGGGTGGCAAAAGCCAAGGTACCTTTTTGGCTGGGCTTGTATAGGCCCCAGGGCCAATAGCCTAGTACCTACCCATGAACCTATGAACCTATAAATGTTAGTAGGGGATCATAATGTGGGTGAAACAGCAAAGGGTACTTTCAAATGTATGAACTGTAAATTCTGTAGCTTTATTGGGGGGGGTTCATTTTTTGAAGTGAGTACACACAGTAGGATTTGGCAGGTTCCAGGGGTGTTTAATTGTAGTTCCACCTATGTAATGTATTTGGCTAAGTGCTTGGCATTTACATCTTTTTATGTTGGCAAGACCAACAGACAGCTGAGGAAGAGAATATACGAGCACTCATATGCCATTAAAAGAAAAAAAGAAAAAAAATTAGACAATGCATTGTTCAGACACACCTTGGTATTTTCTGGCTGTAAAAAAATTAATTTTGCTGTTATTGATTGTATACCAAAGGATTTTTAATGGTGACAAAGAAGGGGAGCTAGATTATAGAGAATTGAAGTGGCAGATTTTGCTCAATGCTTACAATGCACCTGGGTTAAACAGCGGAGTGAATTACAAAGGTGTTTTACATAGAAAAGTTTATTATGACAAATGTAAATGAAACTTATGCTTGTGAATTTTACACTGACAAAGTTTCTTTTTTTAAATGCATATATAATTTTTATGTTTGTGTCACTTTTAATTGTAGAAGCTTTTTGATTGGTTGGGTTAGACTGGAGTTTAGTATTTAAATGATGGTGTGTATGGAATTTGTTTGTTCTGAAGAAGGCCTTTGTTTTGTTGCTGAAAGCGCTTAATTTTTGTAATAAATCTTTTTAGCATTTTCCAGTGGTGTTCGCCTTTTGTTTCATCTTGCAGTGTTTTTATATGCATATATATAAATAAAAAAGCATTTTTCTGGAGGACCTACGGGAATGTGCCTATGGTGGCCCTAAACATACACTGAGTGGCACAGGAAGAGACAAATGGAACAGGTGGAAGATGGACAACAGACCTCTTCCAAGCACCCCTAACAATCCTCCTGTGTGGCACCTTGCCCACACTTTGGCTACAGCCAGAGTCAGCAAGCACTGAAGCCTCAGTAACCACACTTCCCTGATCGATTGTCTCACCCTCCACCTGTCCAATATCTGAAGGCTCACTGGAATGGGTAGGCATAATGGCTTTAATTTCAGGGGATGGCTGTATGTCAACCTCATTGTCAGATTCAATCTCTGTACCCCCTCACTGTGCCTCTGTTTGGCCACCATCATCATCAGAGTCTGCTGATACTCTGACGTCAGGTGGTAAAAGTTCCACACTTCCACTATCCGGATCACCTGTGATAATAAGCAACAAACACAGGAACAATTAATACCTGCACTACTATAGTCCAATATATGCTAACAAAATAACAGTGATGTCACTATTAGACAGTACAGCAATACACACAACAGTCTTGCCATCAGCATCGCACACTAAAATATTTCATTGAACTGCTCATCAGTACTGACATAAAAATGCTTGGTTTACCATGTGCAGATGATGGGGCCTACTTTGCTTGGTAGAAAACCTATATACTCAAACATTATTTTTGAAAGATGAAAGTAACGAAAACTGAATTCCCAAACCATGCAGTTTTTTTCCCAAGGAAAGTAAACACTTGCCCAACATGTGAAAATATGCCCTTTTCCCCACTACAGGGTGATCCCGGAGTTGGTATATATAATTATGGGTGGTGTGGGGAGCATAGCCCCCCCCCCCCACCTAGTTGGGTTTCAGATACTACAGTGGGTTTTCATGAAGTTTTGGTCAAATGTATACTTGCCCTGGGGAAAAAAGCGTGTTTCAGGATTTTAGTTTTCATTATTTCATTCAAGTATTTGGGTTTTCGAGCATGCACAGTAGATCTACAGAAGATGGTATCCTCCCTATGCCGGATGGTCATGGAAGAAGTTAAGCAAAAGTTAAGGAGAGCATCATCACAATTAACAGTAATACAAGGGGTAATACTTTTTCCCCTTTATATGTCCATTAACTATACTTTCAACAAGAACTTGGATGACAAGTCCATCCTAAGCACATAGGTAATCAATCAGAATGTGATGTTAACTGTAGCAATCTTCAATCACCCCCCCAAAAAAATTATTATGAAACAGAACTAACATTGATTTAAATTGTTTTACTATACAACAGTATTTAACAATTCAGATACAAAAGCCTACCTGGAAGCTCCTCCTGGGACATGCTTGCAATTGTGCACTTCCTTGGCAGCTGTCTGGATCCCTGACAGTAGACAGGAACTCTTCATTTCCTGTTAGTGGTGGCTCTGTAGCAGGCCTCCCCTGTACCCATCAGATCACAGGCCATTGCACCTACTCTTCTCCATGCAGATGAGATAATGTCAGTGGCCCTGTGGTGCACCTGAAGATATGTCCTGCTGTGTCTGCCTATTTCATTCATGTCTGCAACTATCTGCTGCCAGATTTGCATTCTGCCCGACATATCCCCACATCCCCTCTCAAGCAGGAAGGCACCATATATCCTAAAAGCTTCCAGAATTACCTTATTCTCAGGGTTAGTTAAGGGTGGTTTTCAGGCATTGAGAAACCTGGGTGCCATAGTCCTAGGTGTCCTAAAAGACAACAGCAGGATAATGTACATAAGTATCACATAACTACAAAATTAATGTTCCCAGATAAAACAGAAAAGGTAGCATTTCAGTAATACCCACTGGAGAAACATATAACAGTCTAAAGGTTTGAAATATGCACAAGAGGCTGGATGAAAAAAAGGAGAGTAACAGTAACAACATATTCTTATTTGTGCCATAACAAAAATGCAGCTTTGCTCCCCCACACCCAAAAGAACAGGCAAATTACATATTTTGCTAACAAACCATCATTGTGATGCTAAAAATACTATCAAATGAACTGTTCCTGTAACATGTCTACAGATTTAACACAGAACATCCAGTTTTAAGGTACTGCCAATCATGTATAGGTTCATAGGTTCATAGGTAGGTACTAGGCTATTGGCCCTAGGGCATATACAAGCTTAGCCAAAAAGGTACCCTGGCTTTCGCCACCCAAGTGGCAGGCTGCCAATTGCAAGCATGTCCCAGTATACCTGTGGCTGCCAAGAAAGTGCACAATTGCAAGCAGCCCCAGTATACATGTGAAATGCCCTGACAAACATGACCATGCCAGCAGTAGCCTCTTTTTGTGTTCTCCACATAAGTCTACTCTCCTTCAGTTTCCCTAGCTCCAAGGTTGCCTTTTTATGGTGTAGATTCAGGGTTGTCAGCATGGTGAAAATGCAAATCAGGTGTGAACTCATTACATTTGCTGAATGCCAAATACTTGGCTCAGTGTCTCAGATGTAAACATAGTGCAGGCACTCCCTCGGTGTTTGTTTTTAATTACAGATATATCCCAAAGAAATAGGCTTTCTTCTGTGTTTTCCACATAAACAAGTCTACTCTACTTCAGTTTCCCTAGCTCCAAGGTTGCCTTTTTATGGTGTAGATTTAGGGCTGTCAGCACGGTGAAAATCCAGATCAGGTGTGAACTCATTACATTTGCTGAATCCCAAATACTTGGCTCAGTGTAGCAGATGTAAACATAGTACAGGCACTCTCTCAGTGTTTGTTTTTAATGGATTGCAACTGTGAATGATCACTGGAAGGGAGAAGGAAAACACAACAGCAATGCAGACTGCCCTATATCCAGTGGATGTGTCAGGTTAGGCTTACAAAGTGTTAGATATAATTTTGTCAAGGTTGGAAATTTAAGTAAGCAGCACACAATTCAAAAGTTCTGCTCATTAACATACAACCCCCCCTTCATTTGTTGGCAACTGCATATTATATTGTTGCCATTTAATATCCTCACACATTTTAAGCACAATGATATAGAATAGCTTACAGACTACATGTCTCATATTATTGATCAGATAAGAGAAGAAAGAGCAACAGACACAGAGAGGTAAGACAGAGCTGCATATTTGTAAGCAATACTCATAACTGGTTGTGTGATCACTCAGTGCACTACATCCAAAATTAATAAATGTACAAATAACTGTTACATGGTTTCATAGTACTGTAGATGTTGTTGTAGCTGGTTGTATGCAGAATGATTTCATTTCCTTGCTGCAAAGGTTTTTGTGTGGCAAAGAGAGATAAGGCAGCACCCTTACTGTGTTGGGAAGGTTCATTGAAGTGGGAGTTCAAATCCAGACCCATGTAGAAATATTTAATGTGTGCAAACATTTTGTAGTGTGTATGTCATAGAGTGCTTTTCCTCATTTCAACTACTTTTCCTTTTTTTCCTCTTTATTTTTTTTTGGGGGGGGCAGGTGTTTGCATAATGTTAATCTTAACGCAAACAAGGGAAATAGACAAAAATGAATGACAGGTTTGGCTGTGGTTATTTTGTTTGCACAAAGAGTGGCAGTGCACAAACTTGGACTAGTGGGTCACCCAGGATGCAGACAGAACACCTGCAGAACACCTGCAAGCAGGGCATATGTAAAAGGGCAAAGGGCAAAAATAATACATTGTTGCAATTTTTTGTTTTGCATTGTGCAACTTTACTTAGCATCATTGCACAGGTTAGCTAGGTCCCCCAACAGCTGCAGCCATTGAACACCTGCAGATAGAATTCAAAAAGCCAATAACTTTAACTGGATACATTCAATTAATTCTGTTGGGCACCGTGAAAACAGCCTAAGTGGCATTGCATGGCAATTAACACAGAGAGCTTAAAAATGATTAGGAAATGAGGAAACGTCATGTAACTTATCCTGTGGCAGCAGGTTTAAGTGTGGGCTGAAATACAGATGGTCCTGGGTTCTAGAACAGGGTGTGCAGCCTATTTTTGTGGTTGTGACAGTGCAGTTTATAGCAATGAACTGAAAAACTGAGAAGTGTTAATTCAGCATTCTTGTGGCAAGAGGTGTAAGTTAAGGCTGCCAGGCACATAGTCCTGGGTTCTAATACATGATATTCCATACACTTTTACTCTAGTTTCACTTCCCATTATATTCACTCTCATTTATAATGCTTTAGACAGTGGAGCTGATATGAATTATTTGTATGAGAGATGAGACACCATTATTGTGTTTTCAGATGTATGACTGAGGGTATACTGTCTGCTATATTTCTGTAAGTATAATTCTGCTATCTGGACTTGCATGGCATTCTTAATTACATAAGACATATACACAATGGTATCTATATCCAGTGACCTTGTCAGGTCACATACAAACATGTGTAACACCTCAAACTGGCACCCATATTTATGTATGATTCCTGACTATGTCTGAGCAGCATTTCTTCTGTGGCAAAGATGGAAAATCAAAGCTGTGGAAAAAACTTTTCTCCCTTATGCCTCAGTTTGAATCTCACAGTGTAAAATTAAATTTTATCAGTGTATAAAGGCAAAAGCAAATCTGTCAGGTCATTATATTTATGCCTCCAGTGTATGTCTACAAATTTAGCTCACCTAGCAGTTACCCTCCAATTTCTAATATATATTTCCAAGCTACATCAGTGACACCCCTCAAACTAATGCAAAGTGTCAGATTGACCTTCCTATTTTTAATTATTTAATTTCTCCCTGCTTAGCTTAACATCGCGCAAATATGGTTGGCATCGTTGCTTGGGCTTGCACACTGTGACAACTGGAATTGGTGGGAAAGCATCAATTTTCATTGCTGTAGTTTGGCTGGTAGACATGGCTGGCATTAGAGAGGAAGGTGCCAAGTTTAGGTCACAGAGGTGGGGTGTCTGGAAGTCAAAGATATTTATTGGACTCCTGGTAAAGCGCCACAGACAAAGGCTTTTAAAAGGGGACTATTCTGGCTCCCAGCACAAGTCTGAGACATGGAATAGTTTGGCTCAGGCTTTATCCAATGCCACTGACATCCCATGCACTGCAGAGCAGTGTAGGCTTTATTTTAATGACCTACACAAAAAATGAATTTGAGACTGTGGACATCCCACAGCTGTCTAAGTATGACAATAAGAGAGTACTTGTAAGACTTAGAAAGTCAAACATAGGCAAGACTGGTATACATAATGCTCTTCTTCTCTTTTCTGTTCTTTCCCCAGTTGCCGCTAAATGTGAGCTCAATAGACAAGCTCATGTTGCTCAAATGGAGAGACTGAGAGAAGCAAGTGGCATGTATGCAGCAGAGAGAAGTGTTATTGTAGCTTTAAAAGTTGAAGATAGCATTTTGAGTTTTTATACAGTTATATCAAATGGAACATGCATATCTCAACTGTAAAAGCAAGTATGCATGCATTACTCTGTAGCACAAACCAATTGTAGGAATAAAATATTAGATTGTAGTCAGAGGTTGTGGGTTTAGATACCATGAATCACAACTATACATTACTGCATTTCTTTAATAATATTTACATTACGTTAAAAAAATGTATACCAGTGGCCAGATTCCTTGCTGTAAACTGTTGTTGTTATGTCTTTCGGCTTATCCCAGTTAGGGGTCACCACAGCGGAACTCCGGTCTGCTAATGTTTGGTAGTGGATTTTTACGTGCCGAGTTACTAGCCCTGATGCACAACCTTCAACAAAGGCACGCCCATTCACGCATGCCTCCACACAGAAGACTATGTAATTGGAACACAGACACATATGTGCAGTATATGCACATTTCAAGCATTACTTTCAGCAACTGTAGTATGGTGTGTATCTGAAAATCCTGTATTAACTTATGGTTTTAACAGCTTTTTATGGTCTGATGAAGTGATGTGATACAACCACAAATGCGCTAACCTCAACAAATTTGCTGTCTGGAAGAAAATAAAGCTGTTTTTGTAACTAATATTGGACTATCTACTATTCTCTGCCTATGGTTGGAGCCTTGGTCATTCTAAGTGGATTGTTCATTTTGTGGTGTTGGCTTCAAGGTCCATTTACACAGCGAGCAACTCAACTTGTGTACATGAATCAGTTGTATAATTGTGTTAATGCATTGTATGTCACATATGATGGCACTGAATTGGGGACTTCCTATACTCTGGAACAAGCTACCCATCTATGTCAAGCAATTTCTTCATTAGCACTCTTCAAGAAAAATCTTGATGAGTGGATGGGAAATAGGAAATACACCCCGGGGATCACTTCTGTGTCTCTGCTCGACAGTGACACAGGAAAATAACTTTCTTGGATGGCATAAGCCATGGAACCTTGTTGGCTAGGCTTACGTAGGCCCTTGGGCCGATAGCCTAGTACCTACCTATGAACCTATGAACCTATGAGACTGCATGTGTATTACATATGATGGTACTAATTTTATTTCTTTTTTTCTGTCACTCCATCCCTTATCTCTCTTTTTTATTTTCTATTATGTGTCTTCAAAATGTCTCCATGTCATCCATGTGTACCACACCACTAAATGCTGCACAGCAGATCAAGGTAGGCCAGCCCCAGTGGATCAGCCTGCCCCCATTCCACTGGCTCCAACACCAATGCCCATTATGTCTGGGATCCAACCTGAGAGCACTGTCTCTGCTGCCTCTGCACTACCTGTGCCCTCAGGTAGTACTGTCCTGGAAGCTGGTGCAGTGGTACCCTCTGGGAGCAGTGGCAGAGGTGATGATTTCATCACCTGCCTGGAGATGCCAGGGTTGGTGCATAGGGCAATGCACTGCACCACTGGTGTACACCTAGCCCAGGTGGAGAGGATGCTCTCCCTCATTGTCCATAGGAGGAGAAGATGTCAAGCACTCCAGATGCCAGTAGAGTAAGGGGACAGTGATGACAGTTCAGTGGGTGAGGACTCGATTTTCATTGTCTTCAAGCTTGACAGGCATGAGCCCGTGTTTTCCCCTCCCTCACCCCAATCATGGTGTCCCTAAAGTTTGTCTCTCATCATCCCTGTCTTACGTCTTGTTTGTCTTGTTTGTTTGCATTTTCTTCCTCACCTACCCAACATACCTGACCCAGACATACCTATGTCCCTTACCCAGCAGTCCTCTCTTACTGAATTAAAAACATGGGCACCTGTCCCAAAAACATTGTCCCATACATAGCTCTCCATTTTGCATGTGTCTTCTTTACACACTTCATTCAGTCCAGTTTGCAATACAGCATGAGCACATTGTTGTCACCCCTCTCTCTGCAGGCAACAGTCCAAATTCAGCTAATATTCTACAGAGATGATCAGTTTTTACTGTTGAAGAAATGCATAGCTATGGTTCTTTCCTACCTCCCTCCTGCACATTCCTGTATTGCTTTCCCTTTGTTCTACCCCTTGCTTGCTCCCCATTTCACTATTTTCCTATCTACCCCAATTTAACTCCTATAATCTGGTCAAAAATAGAATCACACACAACACACATAAGTAGCAGAAAAAGCAATGGCTCCCTTCACTTTTTGGCCTCTATGTTTGCACACAGTTTGACATCATGCAGCAATGCCAAGCAATGGTGAACAGTGGTACAATGTTGCATTTACCTCCGTGCAGTGCAACTTAACCCTGCTGCACTATGCCAACACACAACAATGCATGTACTATAAAGAATTAATGTCATTGCATTGTCACCATTTGTTTAAAAGTATTAGATATACCTGGATTCAAACTCAGTATCATCTGGGCTCAAAAAGAAATGTGTCAATGCATTTACACTTCCTGCCACAGAGTCAGTTAAGCAGGAGGCGTGTTTCACAGACTCATCACATACACATTCCTGACACGGTTGAATGCACATTTCAACACCCCCTCCACACAGACTATGTTCCTGTACATCAACATGCATCTGTCTGACTTGGGGGGACAGCACCCAATGCATGCATGTATAGCCACTTCCTGAATCTCCTCATCTGTGTGGTAGACCAACGTATCATCATGGGCCTTTTCTAAATGAACATTAGTGATATCCTGGCTGTGTACAACAGACCCATGTGAGTTGTTAATGCTGCATAATGTCTGTTGTATAGGTTCATAGGTTGGTACTGGGCTATCTGCCCGAAGGCATATATTAGCCCAGCCACATTGTGCGGTATTCACCACCCCTTTAGTAGTTTCCTAGACCCTTGTACTAGCAGCTAGTACCCTTGGCCCCTATCTAGTAGTGCTGTTGGTGTGATCTCCGGTGTGAACTTTCTGTTACCCATCCACTCATCAAGGTTCCTCTTGAAGAGTGATAGTGAGGGGCTCTGTCTTATGTAGATAGGGACCCTGTTCCATAGTAAGGGAAGTCTCTGCGAAGGGAATCTATCCTTCCAGCATGTTCTATTCATTGTCGTGTTGAGGTTTATATCCCTAGAGCGTGTAGCTCGAGTAGATTTGGTTTTGCTAAGATGGAGCATGTTCAACAATTCTGGGTTGGACATGGCTCTGTACGTAAGACAGAGATCGCCTCTGAGAAAGCGGTATGCAACAGAGAACAGTCTTAGCTTTTTCAATCGTGCTGCATAGGGCAACTGTTTGAGGCCAGTTATCCTCTTGGTTAGGTACCTTTGTGGTCTCTCCAGCTGCTGGAGATGTCTAGCCAGGTACATTCCAATCGGTGCATTATACTCAATAATGGGTCTGATGAGGGAAGAGTAGAGGGGCACCATTACTTCCGTAGATCTTGATGTGAACCCTTTCGTGATCAGATGGGTCACATAGAAGGATTTTCTAACCACTTTGGCAACATGGTTATCAAAGGAAAGCTGTTAGATGTCATCAAAGGGGTCATCAAGGGCATGCATGATGACAGCACTCTGATGAAAACACTATGATCCTTTTGAACTTGACAAGCCCAAGGCATTTCACACACATAAACACTGAGGTATTCACTCCATAGTATCAGATGTGGCCATATACACCTATATCACAAAATTGGTAGACCAGTGTATCACATACATGGCATCTAAATATGTGGACATGTGCGAAGTGACCTATATCTCAGATCCAGTGATCAGGTCCATACATCAGGGCTGTCTACTAGGCCCTTTCCTGTCCATTATTTAAGTGACAGACATCACAGATGACATACACATCCTGTGTCCAAACAGCTGCCTGAAGGACTACAGATTGTGAGCAATCATTGACTTCAACTGTGGTATTGGTATCATACAGATAGTATCAACACACCAAAGATTATTGCCACAGTCATGATAATACCTGCAATGATACAAAAACATGGGGGGATTTGTTACATCAAGAAGACAAACACATAACCCAAGCGTAATGTAGACATCACATTCTATAATCAGACCAATAGGTATGTGACCTGTGTCCTGGGGTAGATGGTAAGTGAAATGTCCACCAGCATGTTGTCATAGTGCTGAATACTCCCTTGTACGTAACACAACTACTGATTATGTGAAGGACATACGCATCAGAGCCCATAATACCTCCATATTTCACAGCCTTCATT
This sequence comes from Protopterus annectens, assembly GCF_019279795.1. NCBI lineage: Eukaryota > Metazoa > Chordata > Ceratodontiformes > Protopteridae > Protopterus > Protopterus annectens. Next base: position 599,805,588 of record NC_056728.1, read on the forward strand.
ACACTAATAACTGAGTGCAACGCACCCTTCTTCATGTATCTCCCTATACATCTTCCAGTGATGTGTAACTGAAGTTTACCACCTTTGTCACAGTGAGCTGTCACACATCTTATTAATCTAAAAAGTCTACCAGAACAGGTCTGTTACTTAGGATTCCTTATTCCTTTCTCTTTGCCTATACTTTGATATCAACCCATGATAAGGGAAGCAGTCTCTAACCTGCAGTCCAAATGTGTTCTTGGCCTCTTCCCATTCTGTTAACTTTCCCTGTCTAGATATTTTCTCCCAATACCTTGGTTCCTTTGCCAGTTTTCTCCAGAAAATTCCAGTCCCTCTTGCTGATTCTGTGTAACCCTAATTGCAGTCATCCCTATAGGCAGAATCTCCTTTCTCTATTCCCATGTTGGCTTAGTTCTTAGAATACTTTCTGCTACTTTATGAATATAACATTCTGTATGGCTGTTCTTCTTCTTCTTGAGGATCTGCATCCAAAATTTCACTCTATCCTTATTTCTTGAATCCTCAACTTCATCACCATACCTTTCTACTTTGAATTATCATATTTGCCTTTGATGCTTCTCCACCACCTCCATCTGCCATGTCCTGCTTTCTTTCCTCTTGGCCTCTAGGCCTGCCTCTCAACCATTTGATATTTAAAGGATATGTCTTTTCTGGAGAGTAGAGAACAAGATGAGGGAAAATTCCAAGGTTCTCCTGTATTACTTGATCATTTTCTGATGCTATTAAAGTGAACTCAGAGCTCTTTTACAAAATAGTTTTGATGGTAGTCTCAGTGTAACTTCTTTGCTATCCCAAACAAAACCAAGACCCAATCATCTAAAGGCAGGCGTCCAGTCTGGTGGACCCCAGCCATAAATAGACTGTACAACAGAAGGAGGAAGATACTACATGATAGAGCAAAATCCCTAATAGGGAAGGCATCTCTGATCAGTACTAGCAAAAAATTACGATCCCTCATAAAATCCTCCAAGGCCAGCGTTGAGAGAAAAATTGCACAGGACACTAAAGACAATCATAAGGCTTTTTTCAGTTATGTTAGGAACCTGGGATGCAACTCCCAGACTTGTTCTGAGTTGATTCTAAATGACATAAAATACACTGAACCCACAGACATCGCCAATATCCTGGCAGACAGGTTCAGTGCAAACTTCTCCATCCCCTCCCCCCCAAAAGAGCAAGTGTCTATCCCGGCAGGGGGCTGCCTCCCAAACATCTCTGATGCTCAGGTGAAGGCTGCCCTCTCCAAAGCAAAAAACACTGCTTCCATGAGACCAGATGGCGTCCCGGGTTGCGTCCTACATGAACTCCAAGAAGAACTAATCCCTCAAATAAAACAGCTGTACAATCTCAGCCTCACTACAGGATATGTGCCCACAGAATGGCGTACAGCAACAGTGGTCACACTCCACAAAGGTGGAGCCTCCACGGACCCTGGAAACTATTGCCCCATAAGCCTGACTAGCTTAGTCTGCAAGGCTATGGAGAGGATCATCATGGAGCTCATAAACAAAGACATCGGGGACCTAGAGACACTAGATCCTACCCAATTCAGCTTCGTCAAGGGCAGATCCTGCCTTTTGAACCTGGTTGACTTCTTTGAAACAGTCACCAAAGCCATAGATGAAGGGAAGATAGTCCACACAGCCTATCTAGACCTAGCAAAGGCATTTGACACAATACCCCACGCGGGCATCATAGATAAGCTATCCAGCTTAAATATAAACCCCTATGTCACAAGATGGGTCACAGACTGGCTCAAAGACAGAACCCACAGAGTGAGAGTTGCTGGAGCCATGTCAGACTCGAAACCAGTCACAAGTGGTGTCCCACAAGGTTCTGTCCTGGGACCACTCTTGTTCGGTATATACTTTTTCGAGGTACAGGCCAACGTGGGAGGACTATGGCTCACCAAGTTCGCAGATGACTGCAAACTGGGCGCCATAATCGACTCTCCAGCTGACACAAACATCCTTCAAAAAGGTCTCACAGAGACAGATAACTGGTGCCAGAGCCATGGTCTAAAGCTAAATGCCAAAAAGTGTATAGTCATACCCTTTGGCAAAAACAATGTGCCCACAAGCTACCACATAGGCGGTAAACCATTAAGTACAGAGAAAGTAATTAGGGATCTGGGGACCCAAGTTGATAGCAATCTCTCCTTTGACAACCACATTGCCAAAGTGGTTAGAAAGACCTTCTACATGGCCCACCTCATCATGAAAGGATTCACATCTAGATCAAGAGAGGTAATCGTGCCCCTTTATTCATCCCTCATCAGGCCCATCATAGAATACAATGCCCCTTTTGGGATGTACCTTACCCGACACCTGCAGCAATTAGAAAGACCCCAAAAGTACCTCACCAAGAGGATCAAGGGGCTCAAACAGATGCCATATGCTGCTCGGTTAAAAAAACTCCAGCTCTACTCAGTTGCATACCGCCTACTTCGAGGCGATCTATGCCTGACATATAAAGCTATGTGCAATCCAGAATTAATGGACATGCTCCACCTCAGTAAATCTAAATCCCTTAGAGCCACACACTCGAGGGACTTGAACCTCAGCACAGAAATAAATAGGACTTGCTGGAGGGACAGATTCATAACCCAGAGGCTCCCTTCGCTCTGGAATAGAATTCCAATTCATGTTAGGCAGAGCACCTCATTGAATCTCTTCAAGAAGAATCTTGATGAGTGGATGGGGGATTGTAGGTTTGTTCCGGGGATTACTTCCGTGTCACTATTAGACAGAGGCACAGTAAACTAAACCGTAAAAAGGGCACAGTATACTTAAATCAAGGGGTGGCGTAAGCCAAACAAAATCGGGCTAGGCTTATAAATGCCCCAGGGCAGATAGCCTAGTATGAACCTATGAACCTATGATAATTAAGTGAAATAAATGACTGTGTGCAGTGATCAGAAATTACTGTTCTGATTTCCAAACTTAGCAAATATTACTAAAAATGGAGTCTGCCCTAAATTCTTCAAGCCTCTGCTAACAGTAGAGGAGAAGCCCACATTCTAAAGTTTTTCTTTGTGTAAATAATGTTTTTATTTTTATTTTTCTCTGCTGTCACTGTCCTTTGCTTTTGTCTAAGAATCATGTGCTCTTGATAGCATCAAGAATCATTGTGTGGCTTTATTTTCCTTAGACCTGTTGACATTTTGGAGAAGTTGCTGTACCGTCATCATTCCATAGTACAGTTAATTACAGCGTTCTAGTTATATCCATAGTGGTTTACATATAGGTTTTCTTGCATTCACAGCAGAAGTCTGCTTGACATACACTGATGTCACATGTATTAATGAGGATAGCCTTTGCAATTTGTATCTATCCCAAAAATATGTCACCTTCCTACTCTTAATTACTAAATTAAGGAATCTTAATTTCTTATAGGTTCATAGGTTCTTACTGCATAATTGACTTGGTTTAAGAACTATCTTCTTGACAAATCCCCTGACATTGAGCTCAGGAAGTTACTTTCAGTTGGATGGCAGCTGGATGTCTGACATAAGATGATGTCTTTGCTTTTCCACTACTAAGTCGAAAGCAGCTTTTCAGCAACAAAATTCTTACATCACAAATGAAAAAAAATGCCAGAAGTGGGTCCCACCATATAATTACTAGTAACTGCAAGCACTTTTTTTTACTTCTAATAGTTAAACTATCATTTGCAATTAATATAAAATTGTATGCCTCACTGAATTGCAGAATGAGATGCTTATTCCAACCACATCATGCACAGATGAAAATTCGTAGCAGTGTCTGTAAATCATCATAAAGAACCCTCATAATTTCCTTTCTCCTGCACCATTCTTGTATTTCTGTGAACCTATGTATGAAACATTCCCTTATACTTCACTGTACTACTTTTTTGAGAAATGAACTGGGTATGTTCACCTCCCTGTTGGTTAGAAAAGAATATTTTTAGTATGACTAGTAAAGCAATTAGGAAAATCTGTGCAGGTAATTTAAGAATGAATAATAGGCTTATGTTGGGGGTGCTGAACTTTGTTTATGCATTATATAATTAATAGAGTGTATGAACTGTCTCTGGAACCTGCAGTAGTGGTGCTGTGGTAGCGTTGTCGCCTCATAGCAAGACGTTGTCGCGTTCGATTCTCAGAGTGTCTTCTGTGTGGAGGCATGCGTGAATGAGTGTGCCTTCATTGAAGGTTGTGCGTCAGGGCTGGTAACTTGGCACGTAAAAATCCACTACCAAACATTAGCGGACCGGAGTTCCGCTGTGGCGACCCCTAACCAGGATAAGCCGAAAGACACAACAACAACAACAACAACAACATGAACTGTCTCTGGAAAATACTTATTTGAATTAAAGCAGATTACTTCTTTAATAAATACACATTTGTTCCCTTTATATCAGTGTATGTTTGCTACCAGTATAGTGTCATAAATACTGGGTGTTTCATCAACATAAGCCATATATAACTCCTTTTTGTCATTTGAAAGTGTCTGACTCAAACAAGATTGGCCTTGCTCCAAAAGATATTATGTTAATTCTGATTAATATTAGCATTACAACAGGCTTTGTGATTTCTATGCAATTTTGGATCTATTGTTTTGCTTTCAGTATTACTTTAAACTGCAGTGGTTTCAGAAATGCAGTTTTAAACAGTACATAGTCAGGAATGCCTCCTTTTAGTTTTGTCATTGTCTCCTCTGCTTATATAGAAAGTCTTGCATATTCTTCACTGATTTACTTTTATATGCAGCCCTTTTACGGTATGTGTGATGGTATAGTTTCAGTTTCTAGATGGTAATCCTTATAAGGGCATAATGTTGATGGACAAAGTGTTTCAAATGGTGAAAGGTTTTGATAGTAGTTTGGTGGCAAGGCGAATAACTTTTTTTTCTCGCCACAGCATTAATCCTAGGTGTTTCTCTAGCAATCTGTCTTATTGCACTGCCATTCAGTTCATCAGGTCAGTATGACATAACTTCAGCAAATTATTTTTAACACAAATACGTATAGAGATTTTGTGACATAATCTCAGAAGAAAACAACTAGTTTAGTGCCCAAAGCGACCTCATAGGGAACTGAATGGTTGAGTGCCTTTCTGTTTATCCATTGAGCTACTTTTGAGGACTTAAGTCTGGCATAGAAGATTGTCTTAACCATTTATGGAAGTAGGTATCACACTTTGTGCTTGCAAGTGCAAAATGAAACAAGACAGCTGTGAATTACTCCGAGTTAAGTCAAATATTACCACTGCAGTATTCACAGCAGATTGTCATGATGGTGATAACCCTTGGTAGTGCTTCATATGCTGTTGAAACACAAATTTGAACGTAAATTTCATTGACATTCCTGTCTGAATGTTAAATAAAATGCCATAAATAGCTGATGATGGAAATGCCACAGGTTTTTCAAGGTGTAAGAAACTGACATTACTAACAAAAGCAGTACTTAGCTTTATGTTGTGGCACTCCTCCCTTCCACACCCCTGTCTGACACACTGCATATCTAAAGTATATTTTTAAGCAGTAAAATGAATGCATTTTATTATATGTTTCTTTTGAGGAGGTACCTTCCTCTGCTTCTCAGTATGAGCTGCAAAAACGAAAAAATACTGATACAGAAATCAGAGCTAGATTTCATATTACTAGGCATTATACTGACACTGGTAGTGATACAGGTTCCTGACTAGCAGACAGCAAATGAAACTGACAAATGCTGTCTTTCTAGATGGTTTAGCATCATACAATAACAAAAATTTGCTAAGTAATACTTTTTGTTGTTTTACAACAGGCTGTACCTCTATCCTCTAAGCGACCAAGAAAGCAAAACCACCAAAAAGTATTTAATTGTTTTAATAAACAAGGTTTTACTTTTTGGCGGTTCTGTTTTCTTAGTTGCTTAGAGGATAGAGGTACAGCCTGTTGCAATTTTCCTTGGTTTGTTTCTGCTGTTCGTATTTCACCAATACTTTTTGTTGTAGCAGATGTTGCTACAAAGTAAAGAAGATGGGGTAATGCTCCTTGCTTTTTACAGGTGAACTCTTGACGAACCTGATAATTGGAAAGTGGGGACAGTGACCCTTAATTTAAACTTGTTTATTTCTTTTCACATGTACATCTTTGGTTTAATTAGCTGTTAATTACTTTTCAGCCTTCTTCCTTCGATCAGAGTTAGCATTCATACTCAAAGTAGTACAAAAAAAAGCAAGAAAATTCTAGATATTTAGTACTCCAGTGGTTTACCCAGCTTACACATATCACTTTGCATAGCAGTCCACACTGGACTGTGTTGTCCAGTAATTAATGAAGCCACCATTCAGCATCCTTCCCTTGGCAGCTCTGTTTACAGAATTTGCCTCTTGTGGCCTGGAACCACCCTCCATACTGCAGCCATAGGTAGTTTTGCTTGTGATTATTCTGCAAGTCATGGTGATGGCTGGATCTGAGAAATAACCATGTAAGTTAGCCTTCTCTCTTTGTAGTCAGGGATGGCAGATTATACTTAACAACAACAACACATCTGTTTTATTATTTATTTGTTAGCCAGGGTAATGATCCACAATGACCCTTTTTAGCCACTGGCTGGAAGAATATAGCAAGAACCGATCAAAGCAGACATGATATACCACAATGCAGAGTACATATAGTACATTCAGAAATAAGCAATATTTCTAGTTATCAATAGCCGGAACAGTAACATTGCAATAGGATCTCATTTATGGCTTGGGTGGAATTGATCACACTGACTCTTTCAATGGTCAAACTGTTTCTTTCATCAAGCAGGAATTGTTGACTTGTTTGGTCAATGCCCATTTCTTCCCTTTATTAGATGCTGTTTTGTACAGTATCAGAGAACAGCAAGGTTACAGAGTTTCTTGTTTTCCCTGCTGTGCGATCCTGGAGTTAGTATTTAAGTAGCAGGCAGTGTGGAGAGCATGAGTCTCCACATAAGGGGTCTGGGGGAGCTGCATGTCTCTTTTTTAACTTGTTTTCAAATAAACATTCCATCAATATAAGTTGATTGATAGAATGATATATGCCATATTGACTACAGTTTGTAGTAATAGACTCTATAGTTCATCTCATCCTACCATAACCTTTAACTATAATGGATTCACCTTCCCAAATGTAAGTACATCTGCCACATTTCAAAATGGGTGGTTTAAATATGGAAAAACTGGAACAATAATCCATTGTAACTTATAGGAGGGATATTAATATTAAAGACTACTTAGAAAGGGAGAAACATATTAATTATGGTAGCTTGAGATGCCACATGATGTTTAAATGTAGCAGATGTACTTACTGCCCTTACATTTGGGAAGCTGCAGCCATTATAGTTGAAGTTTATTGTAGGATTAGATGTCCTAGGAGATTTAATTGCAAAACAGAGACAGTTGTATACATTGACCTTTGCTCACAGTGCCTGTCTTTTTATATTGGAAAAATGGAAAGGGCACTTAAAGATGGAATATATGATAATTTAAGGGATGTGAAGAAACAGGACATCAGAAACAGGTTGTGGAAATATATTCAAAAAATGAAGAACATTCCTTTAGCTTCTTTGTTATTGATAGTATGGAACTAGATGCTAGAGGGGGACCATGGAAAGTTAAACTTGAATGTAAAGAATCTGAGTGGCAAATAAAGACCAATGCCACTAGCCCTTATGGCCTAAATGATTCAGCCTTCCTATCTTGTTTTGTTTTTTAAGTTGAAGGCATTCACTTACTGAAAATTATGCACCTTAAGCCTTGATTGTAATTGTATTGAACTGCAGTATTGCTTGACCTATTTCTGCACCAATATGGTTGAGTGTTTTTAATTTTTAACACAGTTATAATAGTTAGATTTGGGTAATTTTTAATTGAGAGATGATCAGTTATTCATGTATATTTATTATGTGCATTTTTATGCATTTTATTTTCACTCTGAGTGATCATTCTGAAAAAAGTGTGTTGTAGCTTGAAGAATGAATAGCCCAAGTGCAACAATGCTATTTTCATGGGCTTTTTGGTTTTTAAACAGTGGTTGTACATTACATTGTTACTGTGATGAAGTCACATGATCATTTATGGACAAAAGCTCTTAGTAACTCTTGGTTTAATAGTGTTTGCTGGTCCTTGGAATATCTTTTATATTATTTTTAATACATTACGGTATCATAGCCAGTTTGGGTTTTGGCATCCTAAGCTTGTTTCCACACGTATCTAAAGAGCCAATCCTATTTGACCTACAGTTTCTTTTTAAAACCAGTGTCTCAACAAACATCCACACTAAAGACGTAAACTGCATGAACAAATGAATAAGACTCACTGAAGGGATAGGTTCCTAACTAGATTTATTTCTAGCCATTGGAATAAATTTCCATTACAGGTCAAAGTACTGCTTTGGCTACCTTTAAGGCTAGTCCTGATGGCTGTGTGGGTAGACACAACCTTACACCAGGGTTATCATATACTGCCTTTCTCAATTAGGGAGGTGAGCACAAGTGCTTGAAAAGGGGGCAAGAACTATCTGCTTAAAGGTGTATATGTTTTGCCATCTTATGGTCCCTATAATCACTTGCGTAGTTTGTTCCTATGTTACTATAATGTAAGTTACTATGTACTGACATTTACCATAAATGTTCATTTTAGTAGGTTCATAGGTAGGTACTAGGCTATCTGCCCAAAGGCATTTATAAGCCTAGCCAGAGTGTGTCAGCTTTCACCGCCCCATTGATTAATTAACTGAGCCTCTGTCAAGAAGAGCCAATGAAGTGATCCCAGGGGTGTATTTTCTGTTACCCATCCATTCGTCAAGGTTTCTTTTGAAGAGTGTTAGTGAGGGGCTCTGCCTAATGTAGTTAGGAATTTTGTTCCAAAGCATGGGGAGTCTCTGTGACAGGAATCTGTCCCTCCAGAATGTTCTATTTATTGTTGTGGCGAGGTTTAGCTCACTAGAGCAAGTGGCTCGCAGTGACTTGGATTTGTTTAGGTGGAGCATGTCCATCAATTCTGAGTTGGACATGGCTTTGTAAGTCAGTTAGAGATCCCCTCTGAGTAAGCGATATGCGACTGAGTACAGCTGGAATTTTTCCAGTCGGGCTGCATAGGACATATGTTTGAGGCCAGTAATCCTCTTGGTGAGGTACTTTTGTGGTCTTTCCAGCTGCTGGAAGTGTCTTGTGAGGTACATCCCAAATGGGGAATTGTACTCTATGATGGGTCTGATGAGTGATGAGTAAAGGGGCACTATAACCCCTTTACTTCTAGATGCGAACCCTTTAGTAATTAGATGGGCTACATAGAAGGATTTCCTAACTACTTTGGCAATATGATTGTCAAAGGAGAGATTACTATCTACCTGGGTCCCCAGATCTCTTATTACCTCTTCTGTATTAAGGGGGCTCCCACCTATGTGGTAATTCATGGGTGTTTTGTTTTTCCCAAACGGGATGACTATGCATTTTTTGGCATTTAGCTTGAGACCATGAATTTGACACCAGGTGTCCGTCTCAGTAAGGCCCGTTTGGAAAATGTCTGTGTCAGACGGAGAGTCAATTATGACTCCCAGTTTGCAGTCATCGGCGAACTTGGTTAGCCAAAGTCCTCCTGTGTTTGCCTGTATTTCTGAGAAGTATATGCTGAACAGTAGGGGTCCTAGGACCAAGCTTTGTGGGACGCCACTTGTGACTGGTTTAGAGTTGGACCCGGAGCTCGCTATTCTTACCGTGTGAGTTCTGTCTGTAATCCAGTTGGCAACCCATCTCGTGACATCGGGGTTTATGTTTAGGCTGTTGAGTTTTTCTATAATTCTCGAGTGGGGAATGGTGTCAAAAGCCTTGGCGAGGTCAAGGTAGGCTGTGTGAACTACCTTCCCCTCATCTATGGCCTTGGTGACTGTTTCAAAGAAGTCAACCAGGTTTAGCAGGCATGATCTGCCCTTAACAAAACAGAACTGGGTCGGGTCAAGTATTTGGAGGTTCCTAATGTCTTTGTTAATGAGTTTCATGATGATGCGCTTCATAGCCTTGCAGGCCAGGCTAGTCAGGCTTATGGGACGATAGTTACTAGGGTCAGTTGTGGCGCGTCCTTTGTGGAGCGGAATAACCGTTGTTGTTCCCCATTCTATAGGCACGTAGCCTGTGGAGAGGCTGAGGTTGAACAGTGTGTTTAGGTGGGGGGTTTGTTCGTTCTGTAGTTCGTGCAAGACGCAGCATGGGGCACCATCTGGCCCCATTGATGCTGTGCTTTTGGCATTTGAAAGGGCTGTTTTCACCTGTACGTCTCTGATTTCCGGGAGACTACACTTTTCTGGTATTGTTGTGGGCCCTTTTGGGGGTGATAGGGGGTGAATTTTGCACTGAATCTATCTGCCAGGATGTTGGCAATATCAGTGGGTTCAGTATATTTTGTGCTATTTTGCACTAGCTCAGAGCATATCTGCGAGTTGCCACTTAGATTTTTGACATAGCTAAAGAAGGCTTTGTGGTTATCTTTCAAACTCTTGACTATTTTTCTTTCGAAGTTAGCATTGGAGGATTTTATGAGGGACCTTAGTTTCTTACTGATACTGATCAGGGATGTCTTTCCTTCTTGGGATTTGCTTTTTTTCTGAACTAGTTTCTTCCTTCTGTTGTATAGCCTGTTTATGGCAGGGGTCCACCAGACTGGTTTCCTTCTCTTAGGGGAGTGAGTCTTGGTTTTGCTAGGGATGGCACAATCTATGCATCCTTGTAGGTGCTCATAGAGTGCATTTATAAAGGTTCCTGCATCTTGGAAACCGTTATCCTTTAGTGTGGGGGCTGGGAAACTTACCACCTCTGTCTTAAGTAAGGTGAAGTTTGCTTTAGAAAAGGTTTTCACTGTGGTTTCCTTGGTTGGAGGTGGAGGTGTGGTGTGGACATCCAGAGTGATTAGTTTATGGTCTGATCTAAACAGTGACAGGTTGACCTCCGGTGTGGAACACCTGTCGCCCATGTTGGTGATGACCAGGTCCAATATGTTTTCACCTCTGGTAGGGGAGTTTACCAGCTGATCCAGGGCATTTGAGTTGATAAATTCCAGGAAGTGCTGGACCTGGGAGTTTGTACTTGAGTAGTTTTCCCAGTTACCGGTAGGGTAATTGAAATCGCCCAATATCAGGGTGTTTGGTAGGACCTTCATGTTTTCCAGTGTCTCCAGAAAGGCGGGGTGGTGGTCCTGGGTCATGGAGGGTGATCTGCAGCAGGCCACAATTTGCATTGCAGATTTGCCTGATGTTAGTTGCACATGGATGATCTCGGAGGTATCATGCTGCACCACTAACCTGGAGGTGTAGGTATCCTTGATGAATATGGATACATCCCCTCCTTTTGTGTTTCGGTCCATGTTCTGTGGCCGAAATGTGTGGTATGAGTTGTAGCTCGGTAGTGCTGGGGTGCTCTGAGGAGCCTTGAACCAGGTTTCAGTTACTGCACAGATGTTGACATTCTCCATACTGAGGAGTGCTTCGAGCGCGTGCATTTTGAGATTTAAACTCCTGGCGTTGAGTAGCATAACCTTCATTTTTTTATTTGTGCTGTTTATGGAGGTGGGTTTGACTTTTGAACCTTGCCTAAAAAAGGCACTATGGGGGCAGCAAGAGCCTTGGCCAGTATTCGAAAGCCTAGGGGTGACAGGTGCAAGCCATCTCTTACGAAGCAACGAGGCTTGTCGAGCATGTTGTCCCAGGCTGACAGACACTGGATCCCCTTTGAATGACACCAGAAGCTTAGCCAATTGTTGAAATTGATCATTTTTTGTTTATACTGCGGTATCATTCTTGGTGAGGGCAGGATACTACTCAGGGTCAGGGTCATACCCGTCTGGGCTACATGATCAGAGAGCTCTTCTGTGTCTCTTTTCATGTAGTCCAGGGAGGTACGTCTCAGGTCATTCACACCAACATGAACAATGACAGAGTCATATTTGTACTTGTTCTGGAGTGACCTGAGTGCTTGTGTTATGTGGCAGATTCTGGCTCCCAACAGGCAGCTAACAGTAACCTTCTCCTTGTCCAGCCTAGTGAGTGGGACGTCAGTGTGCCTGAATATAGAGTCACCTATTACTAGTGTGTTAGTTATGTTATTTTACCTTAAGGGCTGTGATTGTGCGACACACTGATTTTGTGTTTTATGTGTTGTCTGGTTTGTGACAGGAGGAGCAGGTTTTTTGGGTGTCTGCTTTGGAGGTCTGTGATGCTTTTGCAGGTTTTTATTTAGAGCCTTCGAGTATGATTTTGTGTATTTATGTGTATTTTTTGCCAGTGCTAGTTTAGTATATCTCTGTGAGGCTGGAGGTGTGGTGCAAGTGTTAACCTTCTCCTCATGACTGCCTGCTCCAGTCTTGGGTGGAGAGAGCTTAGCCTCTGATTTAGCTATATAATTGAATCTCTCGCATATGTTAATGTTTTGTGGTAGGAGGAGAGGGTTGTCTGTGTACATGAGGCAGTTGTAACATTGCCTCAGGATATCCAGGTTCACCAGATGGACTGAACAGTATACCTGAAATTGACCTTTGGTCATGCCTGAATAGTACGGTGAGCTGCTTAGTCGCTTGGTTGGTGAGGGGTGAATAATGAGCCTTGCCCTGCTGGGCAATCAAGTGTTGGGGGTGTATTAGTGATTGCTATTAGGTCTGGGCAAGTGCTTGACTGTAGGATGCTTTTTAAGTACTTAGGTTGAGAGTTACACTACTTTAAAGGGAAAAACTGAAGAGGAGACTTGGCGGAGCCGGGATAAATTAAGCACTAGCTAACCGACGCTGCCCAGAAATGAAATGAAAGAGATAGAAATTAGCCCAAAATGGCCTATAAACAGCTAACTTCTGGGCTGGAACCCTAATCCAGGGACAGATGGCTGCTCAAAACTCCCTCTCTCACAGGTGAACAGAGAAACCTCCCTCTATCCAAGTAAGGTATGGGCAACTCAGAAAATTGTAACACAGCCCTGAATTCAGCACTAGCCTGAAAACTGGACTATACTAGCTTAGAAAGGTGGGAAACAAGGATTTTTTCTTTTTGAAAAGATAAGGCAAAAACAGTAAAAAATACACTTAAAACAGCTTTAAACGACTACAAACAGTAAAAATACACTTAAAACAGCTTTAGATGACTTCAAGCAATCAGAAAAGGCTTTTAAACAAATTACCCAATTAACGAGTAAAAAAATCTCAAAACTGAGCCCTGTTCATGTAGTCTTCAATCAGACAAGTTCTAACTGCACACTCGTGCCACTGGGGTGCAGGGGAACCATCTCCAAAAAAGAAGGCCTGAATTAGTGCTCAAGTTATACAAATAAAGCTAGATTCAGCAGGCCTAGATCTAGTCTATGGTACAGCAAACAAGGTGCACCAGTTTCAGAAAGAAACAGTTCAAATATGCAGGCACTATAAGCATTTAACCAGAAATTCCCAGCTCAGAAGGGCAGAGTCCAGCCTCTCCTCCCACAAGAGTGCAGACCACGAACCTTCTTAATGTAAAATAACTGGCCTGAAGCCCAAGTGCTTAAACCAGAACTAATACACTTTTAGAATAACAGACAGAGAGCCTTCAATCAGCAGTTCCCAACTTAGAAGGATGTAAGCTACCTGTCCTGCCACAACAGTGCAGACCACAAGCCTTCTTAATGTAAAACAACTGGTCTGAAGTCCAAGTGCTTAAACCAAAAGACTTAGAATGGTAGCTACACTTTAATCAGGTTACTACCAAGCAGTAATAAATCCAATTGAATACTTTTAAGAAGGCCTGGATTAGTGCTAAAGTTATGCAAACAAAGCTAGATTCAGCAGGCCTGGATCTAGTCTATGCTACAGCAAACAAGGCGCACTAATTTCATTAAGAAACAGTTCAAATGTGCAGGAACTATAAGCCTTTAACCAGAAATTCCCAGCTCAGAAGGGCAGAGTCCAGCCTCTCCTCCCACAAGAGTGCAGACCACGAACCTTCTTAATGTAAAACAACTGGTCTCGAGCCCATGTGCTTAAACCAAAAGGCTTAGAATGATAGCTACACTTTAATCAGGTTACTACCAAGCAGTAATAAATACAATTGAATACTTTTAAGAAGGCCTGTATTAGTGCTCAGTTTATGCAAACAAAGCTAGATTCAGCAGGCCTGGATCTAGTCTATGCTACAGCAAACAAGGCACACCAATTTCAGTAAAAACAGTTCAAATATGCAGGCACTATAAGCCTTTAACCAGAAATTCCCAGCTCAGAAGGGCGGAGTCCAGCCTCTCCTCCCACAAGAGTGCAGACCTCGACCTTCTTAATGTAAAATAACTGGCCTGAAGCCCAAGTGCCAGTTACCAACTTAGAAGGATGTAAGCTACCTGTCCTGCCACAACAGTGTAGACCACAAACCTTCTTAATGTAAAACAACTGGTCTGAAGCCCAAGTGCTTAAACCAAAAGGCTTAGAATGATAGTTACACCAAGCAGTAATAAATACAATTGAGTACTTTTAAGATGATGCAAAAGCAAAGTAAAGTAGGAAGAAACATAAATACAGTAAAAGCAGATGAAAAAGTGCAAATGAGATGGGCCCAGGAGGAGTATACAAATGCAAATTTACAAGGAGGGCGGGCAGTTTCAAAGCTACCAAGATTAACACCAAAACAAAAGCAGGGAGGGTGAGTGGAGAACTAACTGAAAAAACAGAGACACAACTTCTAGCTAGATAGTATTCAATGCAACACAAAGAAATCAATTTAAATGCTGTATTATTTGAAAAAAGTGCAGACAAAGATTTACTTAAATTCACTTATACGTCCAGTTGATTGCATGTAGGTCTTAGCTGGCCAAAGCTCCTGTAAACCTTTCCATCTAAGCATGACTTCTCATTTAATTTGCATAGCATTTCTGAGTCCCTGCTGTTATTGGGCTGTGGACCTCATAGGGCAAGGATACAAGAGATGACTCCATCCTGCAGTGGAGTCCTCACTCTGGAACTCTGCTGATTCCACAAGTCTGTCTTCAGACAGTAGAGATTCAAAATTGTTATCCTCTGTTCATAGGGGGTACTGGGAAGTCATCTTTTTCAGGGTATATGCTAGCTCATCTATTCCTCTAGGCAGTATACTAATCCAGTCACCCCTTCTTTTAGTGGTATGACTGTGGCAATCCATTCATCTTTGTCCACCACGCTTATCTCTTCTGCTGGGTGTTACTTCTTGTGGCACCATTTGGTCTGTCATTCATGCACAGAAGTAGTTTATTCAGTACTGCACTTTGAATATTGTGTCAGTAAAACCGATCGTGATCTCAAGTTCATAAATATCATTGCTGTCACCAAGTCAGTGTTTACATGCAAGGCATTTCAGTATGCTAGTAGAAATAAGTTTGTTCTGAGCTGTTTTTGTCATTTCTTGGACCGCAGATCTGTGAATGCTTTTTAAAATTTTTGCATAAACCTTTCTGCTAGCCTGTCCGATGGGGATTACATGTGAAATATTTTATAGAATTCATTGTTTCAAAGGTTTTAAACTCTTTTGAAGTAAACTGTGTACCATTGCCCATTGGGTTTATTGCCTTTTAGCAGGCTGTTCCTTGTGTAAGAACTGTTTGTAGGACGGAAATGCCGCCCCCCCTCAAGGTCATTGAGTCCATGCAGTACATCGAATATGTAAACAGACCTACAGACTCAGTAAGGATATGATGCTGTGGTGCTGTAAGGCATTTAAATGCAAAGGCATTTATGGTCCACTTTGAACATTCAGAGGTAATATTTTAACTCCTTGGTTTGTTCATCATTTACAAGCCAGAGCCTTCATTTTTACAGCTTCAAAGTGTCTTTCATGTTCTACGTCCAACACACTGGTAAACAATTTGGGTGAGGAAGTATCACCATCCAGCTACACAACACAGGACATTGGTACTTACATAACTGCTTTTCTAACTTCAGATATAAGATACAGTTCTTTTTTGACAATATGTCGTATAACTACAACTAAATTCAGTCCACCATGGTGTCCTTTTAGATTAGATTGTTGGTCATGGGTAAGTGTTTCACTGTCATCATATAGATCACATTTCATTGGATCTGTAGTGCTGAGGTGTTAGGACTTCTTATACAGTGCAGAGTCAATTACCCGAATGTCGATTATCTGAAATGTCACTTATCCAAACGCAGTCTTCCGAAGTTTTTGGGTAGGAAAAATCATAAAGTCTGAATATGTAAATGTTATACATATTCGCTTGTGCATGTTTTTTGAGCTTGTGGCTCACACATGTGAAAAATACTCTTTGTTTTCCACTGGAATCACTGAATGGTTGAAAAGTGTATTCTCTACGTGCAGAAAAAACAAGATTTTAGAAGTTTTTTATCCAGTTCAATGTATGCTTTATTATCCGAACTAACCTAGGTCCCAGTTA
This sequence comes from Protopterus annectens, assembly GCF_019279795.1. Classification (NCBI taxonomy): domain Eukaryota; kingdom Metazoa; phylum Chordata; order Ceratodontiformes; family Protopteridae; genus Protopterus; species Protopterus annectens. The sequence continues at coordinate 599,821,962 of NC_056728.1, forward strand.
GTTTGGATAATCGACTCTCTACTATATGTAATTTCTGACAATTTGTCACATGCCTAATCCCTTTGAATTCAGTGTAGTAGGGCTAGGTTTTTTAAAAAAGTGCCCAGTGTTGTAAGCAGCCCCCCCTTCAGGGATGATGTTTTCAGTTGTAGTAATGAGAGAGTGCAGTATATGCAGTATTGGGTTAATAACTTGAAATGCCCACAAATGTGAACCTCTTTGAACTCACCTTTCCTGAGCACAGGAACAGTAGGAATACTCGCTTATTATATTCCATTTTTGACTTTATCACTGTATTGTACAACTTCTATAATTCCATTTCCACTTGAGGACTGAATGAGCATGGCGCAGATTAGTTTTGTAGAAACTACAAGAAAAACCTAGCCAAGCTAGAGTTTTCACTGTGTGATCATTTAAACCTCCTGGAATAAAGGCCCATGGGATATATGCAAATGACCCCTTAAGGACATTGTGTTTCAGCTGTATGGCTTCTGAATCTCCATGACTTTTTACTTTTTTCTTTTTAAGTATTTATGGACAGATTCAGGCCAAAAAAGCCAAATGCCAGTAGTTGTGGACATGCACGTTTCAGCCTTCATATGACCTTATCACACACAATATAAGCAGACTGTTTGGCTATGTGATGTCCCCACACTGAGCCAGTAATCAAGGAGTCTAAATCCTAACCACTGACACTGGAGAGTGATGTTCACTTGGAATACAAATGGATATGCTCAGTATTTCCAGATGCAGACCTCTCTGCATCAAACCCAATTTCCCTTGACAGCACACAGGGAACACACTCAGTCCAAGGTCTAGATCTCTCTGTTTGTCTCCCTGCAGGTCCCCAATAAGACTCCCCACAAGTGCAGCTATAGGGTTAGGTGCTCAGCCGAGTGTCCAAGCCTGGACCTCCAGCACCCTCTCTGTAAGCCCAGTGCTTTGTGTCCCTATTCTAAGTAGCTCACACACACACTGTGAGATTTGATTTTTCACACACATATGCACACACACACACACACACCTGGGAAAGGCTGGCACAGATTTGCCTGCTGTGTTCCCTTCTGCCCAGAGTATAAAGTAGTTATCACCGCCACCAGACACTCCACAATCAGCTACTCTAAGGCCCTTAACAAAGGGTGTCCAATTATACTGTGTAATATTAATACTAATACAAATAGTAGTAGTTGACCAAGACAGCTAGACCTTCTGGAGTGGCCCACACAGAGTCACCAAATGAATATAAGCACTCTCAAAGGTTAAACACTTTCTACAACAACCAGCCACAATAAAAGTTTACATATATTTAATGATAAGTAATAAAAGAACAAGAAAATGCTAGATATACTGTATATTTACAGTAAACCACAGAGTTCAAATCACATGGAATATTGAAAATAGCATTGATGGACAGACTCATACAAATAAAGAAAAACAGTCTCTAAACTAAGCTTCACTATATTCCTGGCTGAATCTAGAGATACTATTCCCTACCAACTTACTTGATTGAGCAAGGCACAATGAAATACATGAACAGTCTTTCTAATCAAGTTCCCCAAAACAGAATACTCAATATTCAGAGATTACTCCCTGTAAAAATATAAGATCCAAGATGGCTTGCAGAATGACTTCATCTGGTCATCACCTGACACTAGGTGTTCACAGAATCCCCTATGAAGCTGAGGCAGGACTTTGGCATAGATGGCTACGATACACATCTAAATGTTCATGGCAGTGCCAGAGGGCTTCCCCTCCTTTTACTGAGATAATGAACAAAGCCTTCTTTTGACCCACCATCTACGGTCCTATCTAGCACTGTGGGGTGCCATTTTAATGGTTTAACAGCTCATTTACATTTCCCTTATTTTTCTTAAAGTAACCTAGCTGGTTAACCTCTGCTGTCCTAGCATCCTCTATTAAAACACATACATTTAATTCAGCTACAATAATACATCCACATTTATTTTCATTCCAGCAGGGGGCACTGTTAATACATTTTAACACCAGCAAACCTCAAATACATTTTCAGCTCAAGCATCTATACAAATCAGTTTAATATACAAATGGCATGTAGTTATTTTCAAAATTTCAGCTAGGTGTGCTGGCACAAGTCATACATCCACTGCCCTACAGTAGGCTGACAGTACCTCATATCATCACAAGCTATACTCTAGAAACACAGGGTCTTTAAACCCAGCTGATGTCCATAACCATTAATGAGACTGCAAAAGATCTCAACTAAGAAACAAAAGTAAAAAGGTCACACAGACAAACCAATTAGTAAAAACTACAAGAAAATCCTAGCCAAGCTAGAGTTTTCATTGTGTGATATCTTAAACCTCCTGTAATAGAGGCTCATGGGATAGTTGCGAATGACCTCTTAAGGACATCAAGTGTTTCAATTATATGGCTTCTGAGTGTCCATGACTTTTTCCTTTTTTAAGTCTTTATGGACAGATTCTAGAGTATAGCCAACCAGTCTGCTTATGCTGTGCTGATGAGGTCATAAGAAGGCCGAAATGGGCATGTTCACAGCTAGTGGTGTTTGGCTTTGTTGGGTTGTGATTTATTTCATTCAACACAGGTCACTAAAGCTTCAAGTATAGATTGATAACACTGTATGGATTAGGAAGGCTCCCCTATAGAAAAAGTCTTTTATACAGCCAACACAATATAGAGTGAGTTCAACAGCAGTGGTGTGCCGAGCATAGCTCTGTGCAGCCTTTTTATTCTCTTTTTGATGAAAAATCTCACAGTTCAAGGCTTTCCACACTTCTCAGAGTCTTGAATAAAAGACCACAGGAAAGCTTAGCTCAGTGAAGGATTTAGGAGACAAGCTAGAAAGAAAACAGCCAATAAACCCAGTCTATGGAGCTCTACAACTCAGTACCTACATCAAATCACAGTTGTCTCACCAGTATAACTCAGTGCTACAAGTCTAAACTCCCAGGTAGACTAGAAATTCAAGAGTTTTAACTTTTACAGTGGGGGCATAGGAACGGGTAATTACTGTAGCAAAGGTACGATAGCAGCAGGGAAAGCTGTACTTAATGAAAAAGTGGAGGTGGTGAGAGGGCAAGGAATCAGCAGTAATTTTAACAAACAGAAAACAGGCAGATACAGTATATCTAAACTTTTCAACAGAATTTCAGTATAAACAGTTTATATGTGGACAGAACATTCAGCAAAACTCAAAATACTGCCACTATTGTGAAATAAAACTTCAAGACTGTTTCATTCAACCAGGCAGAAATTACAAGTAAATGTAATTATGGTAAAAATGCAGTGAATTATGTATAAATGTGTAAATGAGGCACGGATTTTCGCAATTTTCCCACTATTGTGAACACATCTACAACACTATGACCCAGACCAAGCAGAAATTACAAGTAACTTGTTAGGTTAAAAACAAAGGAAACAGCTTAAAGATATAAAAAAAAACTGTATTAAGTCACAGGTGACTTAAAGTGCAATTGAAATATGCAAGAAAATTGAAATAATGACATTTGTCATCCATACTGATGAAAAATCTCACAGTTCAAGGCTTACAGTGCTTCTCAGAATCTTGGATATAAGACCACATTTCCATAACAAATAGTTGTTACGTATGAGATATTATAAATGGCTGGCCATTAACATTCAAAAACAAGCACGCTTATTGGTCAGCCCAACCAGCATGCCCATTGTAAATCAAGCATATATCAATGGAAAAAGGTCCGGTCGCCTGGACTTTCTTCAGTTAATATATACTATAACTTTTTACATTTACTTTCACCATAAAAATAATAATAAAATTAGGAATCCAGACAGTCTGGATGTATGAGAGAGACATGATGGAGAAAATACTAGGAAAATCAGGTATGTTATTCAAAACTAAAGAAACATACCTGATTTTTCTTGTATTTTCTCCTTCCTGTCTCTCTCTTACCTCTAAAGTGTCCAAATTTGAACCTTTTTTTAAAAAAAAAAAGGAGCAACAGAGATCTTCCTTTCACCATTGCTTCCTTTCCAGAGCATTGATATACTGCATAAGTGTGGGAAAGTAAGTCCCATATGCATGCACAGTACGTAAAAAAAAAAAAAGCAGCAGGATATCTAACAAAAGCGGAAGAACACTACAGGCCCATTATACAAAGACATTATTTAAAAAAAGTAAGTAATTTTTTTCTTAAATAATGTCATTGTATGATAGCAATAACCAACTCCTGGGTGTGGTATATTGAATATTTACCCTTGGTTGGCCACACCAACTGTGGGTAAATCTTCAGTACATCACACCCACATCATCGGTCATTGCTATAATAGCTGCAGTAATTGTAATTTTTTTCTGATATGGCTTTTTAAAGCAATAATCCACAACTGTGTTTAGGTATATCGGGATTTACCCACTGTTGGTGTGGTTTGATCATGAGGGTGAAGCCCTAGCGATAAAATAAAGCCAACAATGGGTAAATTCTGATATATTCACAAATATTTAAGAAAGAAATTGTCTACCTTTTTTAAGTAATGTATTTGTATAAGGGCACATCAGTCTTCTTCTGCGTTGTCTTTGTTATACTGATGTGCTCCACATGCGTATGGGACTTATGTTGCTACACAGTACTTCAGTGCAAGCAAAGTGGCAGAGAAAACAGAATCTATTGCTGTTTTTTTTTTTGTTTGTTTTGCTTTTTGAGATATTAAAAAAAATAAACATTTATGAGGGACAGAGCAAATCCATAAAGAAAATCAGGTAGGTTTCTGTTGGTTTAATTTTGCAAGCTATACCTGATTTTTCTTATATTTTGCTCTATCCCTCAGTATATGCCAAAAGAAAGTGTGGCTCACTCAATGGTACTTCAGCAGCCAGACTTTTTTCTGTTGATATATGCTTGATTTACAATTTATATGTTGGTTGAGTTGTCTAATCTTCATGCTCATTTTTGAACAGTAATGAGAATTTATTGCCTTGTAATAAAGTTATTGTAATTGTGATAAATTTTCACATTACCTATTTCAGCCAAATAGGACTGTTCACTTTGACTACTTTCTTTGTAACAACAGGTGCATTAAATTAAAACTGACATTAGTATATAATACTTTTCACAAAATCTGGCGTATGAGCCCTTTATGTTGGATTTTTAGAGAGACTTGTATCTCTAGTAATTCTTTTAACTTCCATATAGGCAGTAAACAAAATGTTCCTGAATATGTTATGTTTTTACAACTAAAGAAGAGAGCCCAGAAACCTTTTCCCTTTTAATTTATAATTTAAACAAACTATCTCAATAAGATTTTTGTAGTTGTTGCCACATTTTTCATGTTCTTGTTTATCCTAGTAGCTCCTGTATTTGCAGTAACTGATTGTGTTGTGGTTTCACCTACACAGCAGATATACCTTTTGTTGCCAGTTGCATTTATCAATGCTGACAACATCTGTGTGGCTTCATTCTTATGAAATTCACAATAAAGCTTCACTGTTTTCTCGTCTTTCACAGTAGTATCACACATTCTGACTCTGGCATCACACCCTACCTATTGTAATTGTTTCCATGCTCCTTTATTGCATCACATTTACTAGTTAACCTTTTTATAATGCTAATGTTACACTGTGTGTAAACCAGTTTTGCCAAGAATTACTTATTCACTTATGTTTATGGCAGTTTGTTTTAATTTTTAAAATCTAATCTAAAATCAGTGCATGTCAGCTGTCAATCTGTATGCTCTGACTATACCTCAGTCACTCTTTGTTATATGTAAACTGCTTCCTTGCTGTGTACCTGCATCACATTTACTAATTTATATTTAGATAATACCAAACTCATGCTATATAAACCACTTTGCACATATTACTTAATGGTTTATGTTCTAGGCATTTGCTTAAATAATTAGATGTCATAAGTCACTCATCTCCTGTTTTTTGTATAATTGTATGCTGTTTCATGCCTGAAGTAATGCAGGTATTCATTTATCAGTGTATAATCACACTACGTGCTTCATTTATCAGTGTATAATCACACTACATGCTTCATTTATCAGTGTATAATCACACTAAGTGCTTCATTTATCAGTGTATAATCACACTACATGCTTCATTTATCAGTGTATAATCACACTACATGCTTCATTTATCAGTGTATAATCACACTACGTGCTTCATTTATCAGTGTATAATCACACTACATGCTTCATTTATCAGTGTATAATCACACTACGTGCTTCATTTATCAGTGTATAATCACACTACATGCTTCATTTGTCAGTGTATAATCACACTACATGCTTCATTTGTCAGTGTACAATCACATTACATGCTTCGTTTGTCAGTGTATAATCACTACATGCTTCATTTATCAGTGTATAATCACACTACATGCTTCATTTATCAGTGTATAATCACACTACGTGCTTCATTTATCAGTGTATAATCACACTACATGCTTCATTTATCAGTGTATAATCACACTATGTGCTTCATTTATCAGTGTATAATCACACTACATGCTTCATTTATCAGTGTATAATCACACTACGTGCTTCATTTATCAGTGTATAATCACACTACATGCTTCATTTGTCAGTGTATAATCACACTACATGCTTCATTTGTCAGTGTACAATCACATTACATGCTTCGTTTGTCAGTGTATAATCACTACATGCTTCATTTATCAGTGTATAATCACACTATGTGCTGAGGTCACTGTATAAATCATTCCATAACCCAAAAATAGCCTGGCTAAATTTCGTGTAAGACCAATACAATTCCTTCGTTAAGCAAGATGACTGATATTGTGGTACGTAACGCTTGTCTGCACCGCAATCTGTGTTTAACTCATTGTGCTGCTCCAGTGTACTTTTCAGGTGTCCCTTTATAAAACCAGTAAGTAGTGTAAATGTACACGTATGTCACCAGCTGCTTTGTGTAATCACATTTGTCAAAAAATTATGCTGTGTAAATTGTTTCATATGTAGTAAGTAAAGAACTTATTATAAGAAATTCAACTGATTATAAAGTCGGCTTATGGGTACAAAACTGTTTTCAGGACTATAAACCACACTTATTCCTTTTAAATAAATCATTTTCATGCTTAGATCATTCTACGTACATTTTTGCCTTGTGTGATCACTTACTGCCGCTCATTTGCAAAAATCACCCTTTATCACTTTTTATGTAAATATTTGGCAGGCATAAATCACTTTATATATATTTCTTCTGAATTTATATGCCTTATGTTAGCTTTAAATGTTTTTAGCAGTAAATAGTCTGTTGTTGTGAGAAATGTCACACTGTATTGCCTTATGTCTAACCAACTAGTCATTTAGTTCTAAGTGGATGAGGGTTAAACGCATTGATTTAATCTTACCAATTTTATGTGCTCCAGTAACTGCTCTCCAAAGAAAACAATACCCAGATTTGCTCTGAGCTACTACACAATGGTACCTTCTATACCAAGCCAACAGATACTGCCAATATACTGGCTGACAGATTCAGTGCCAGTTTTACCCATCCCCCCCCAAAGGACCAATCACAATACCAGTAGATTGCCAGGAACCCAGTATTACTGCTGTACAAGTTAAAACAACACTGTCCAAGGCCAAGAATACAGCTTTTATGGGACCTGACAATAACCCTGACTGTGTTCTACATGAACTACAGAGTGAACTGGCACCTCACCTGTGTGCCCTGTTTAATCACAGCCTCACACTCAGGCTTTGCCCCTACGGAACGGTGCACTGCTATAGTCATCCCTCTCCCCAAAGGAGGCTCGACTACAGACCCTGGGATCACCCCATTAGCCTGACAAGTCTGATATGCAAAGCTATAGAATGCATCTTCATGGACCTAATAAACAAGGATATAGGAAATCTCCAAACTTTGGATCCCACACAGTTTGGTTTTGTGAAGGGTAGATCATGCCTGTTCAACTTGGTCGACTTCTTTGAGTCAGTCACCAGAGCTGTGGATGAAGGCAAGGTGGTTCATACAACCTACCCTGATCTGGCCAAGGCCTTTGATACCATTCCCCACTCAGGAATCATAGAAAAACTCACTAAACTAGGCATCAACCCCTATATCACTAGGTGGGTTGCAAACTGGCTCACAGATAGAACCCACAGTGTGAAAGTAGCTGACTCCAAGTCAGACTGCTGACCAGTCATGAGTGGAGTCCCACAGGGGTCAGTCCTGGGTCTTCTCTTGTTTGGTATCTACTTCTCAGAAGTCCAGGCCAATGTGAAGGGACTCTGGCTGACAAAGTTCGCAGACGATTGCAAGTTGGGAGCTATTATTAACTCCCCAAGTGATGTTGATATTCTACAGAAAGGCCTCACTGAGACCAACGACTGGTGTCAGAACCATAGCCTTAAGCTCAATGTCAAAACGTGTCGTCATCCCCTTTGGGAAAAAAACAGTTCCCATGCATTACCACATTGATGGCAGTCCACTGAACACAGAAGGCATTATAAAAGATCTGGGAGCACAGGTTGACAGCAACCTCTATTTTGACCACCATACTGCCACTGTGGTCAGAAAGTCATTCTATGTGGCACATCTCATTACTAAGGATTTTGCATCCAGGAAGAAAGAGGTCATTTTCTCTCTCTACTCTTCCCTCATTAGGCCAATCATCGAGTATAATGCCCCATTTGGCATGTACCTCATTAGACACCTGCAACAACTGGAGAGGCAGCAAAAGTACCTCACACAGAGGATCTTAGGCCTTAAACACTTGACCTATATGGACAGACTCAACAAACTCCAGCTATTCTCTGTCTCATATCGCCTACTTAGAGGTGATCTCTGCTTGACTTACAAAGCCATGTCTGACCCAGCTCTGCTAGAAATGCTACATCTAAAGAAATCCCAATCCTTCAGCACCACACACTCCAGAGACCTCAACCTCATTAATACAATCAACAGAACGTGCTGGAGGGACAGGTTCATAACCCAGAGACTGCCCATGCTATGGAATAGATTTCTCGTATGTGTCAAACAGAGCACCTCACTAACCCTCTTCAAGAAAAATCTTGATGAGTGGATGGGAAATAGAAAATTCACCCCGGGGATCACTCCAGTGGCTCTACTCGACAGAGGCACTGGAAACTAAGGTCGGGTGGCACGATGCCAGGGTAATCCTATGGGCTAGGCTTGTAAAGGTTCCAGGGCCATTATCCTAGTACACACCTATGAACCTATTACCGGTGCAATTTCTGTTTGCACGTTTTGCAGTCCTAGTGCTTTGTGTGGTCTTTTTCACTCTTCCCTATGTTTGTGCAACTGTGGAGTTTGTGTAGGTAAGTTCAGGAGTGTGGGAAATGTGCTTTATTTTATTTTTTGATCTGGTTGTTTCCATCAATGTGAACTTGGCAAGCTGAACCATTGTCAAGTTGAGATATTAGTCCATCTACAAAACCACTTTTTATTACTTGTTTCTATAGAAACACAAACGCATAGATAGATGTTTTTGAAATATTTTTATGGTATGCAGTCTGTTGAAGAATACATACTTGCATTACTCCCAAAGAACTATTTTTGCCCACCTGTCACTGCATATGTAATTTCAAATAATTTTGCTTGATCAGAGTCCTGTTATCTGAACAGCACTTTTATGACTATACATTTCTTGTTTGTGCATTGGTCATATTGCCTCTTGCATTGATGCCATCTTTACTTCTGCTGTGCCATTTTGCTTTTCTGACCTTCAAACTGATTATTGCTTCTCATAGTCCTGAAAACAGTTGTATATGCATAGGCCAACCACACCACCCAATGTTGTGTCAGTACTATTACACTTATAACATGTTAGTATTTGATAAGTAATACCAGGAGTCAACGTGTGTTCAGCTCTTTCCTTTTCTGTAAGCATACCTGGTACAGTTGTGCAGTTAAAGAAAGTGCACTTCCACATGCACATACACACATTGAAAGTACCGGTAGATACCCTGTGTATAGCAGACTATCCCTGCCACCCCACCCCTAACCCACACTTACACACATGTGCACAGACGCACATAAGCGCACGAGCACACACACACACACACACACACACACACACACACACACACACACACACACACACAAACACACAAACACACTATCAGTTTAGGATTACTTAATAGATTCCTCAATTCATTCATTCATTGTTTTTGACCTTAACTCTTCAAGATGATTGTTCTAGTCCTGTACCACCCTTTTATTTATTTATTTATTTTACATTTGTTTACTGTCAAAGTCTGACTGGATAACTAGTCCATTTTCAGTGGAAGCCCGGGGACAAAAACTCCACATAATACAAAAACAGAGAAATAGTACATATATAACAAAATTGCATGTCTTAATACAAAACAGACATAGTAGATATATTACAGAGTTAGATGCCCTGGTATATACAAAAGATGTGTAGGCAACAAACAGAAAGCATACAAATTGATGCTTTTTTGCATTTACAAGTTAAAGTTTGTAGAGTTAATACATAATGAGATTAAAATTTAATGTAATAAGATTAAAATTCATCAACACAGCTCAGTCAAAGAAAAAGGAGATAGGTTATAAACTTCATCGGCTGTTCTGTGTAAGCTACTTACTAACCAGGGTCAATACAAGAGCAGTTCCATGTATTAGATAAGTGGGTTCTGAATAATTTTTTAAAGTTTGACATGCTAGTAGCAGATTTTATGTTTAGAAGTAAAGAATTCCAGATTTCGGCTACGCAGTTGGAGTAAAGGGAATCACCAGCAGCATTTTTACTTATGGTTATGGTTATGCTTATTAATAGTTTGCTATTGGAGCATAATACCCAGTTATATGAGCAGTGATTATGTACATTTTGAAGAGCTGGAGTTTTTTCTGGTTGGTTAAGTATTTGATGGGCCATGGTAAGTTGGTTGTAGGCCAGTAGATTGGGTAATTCTAGCCATGAGAGTTTTTAAGGGCAATGATGAGATCTGTAAATAGATTCTGTACCAAACTTTGCAATTTTATTAAATCAAGTGTCTAGTTTACCAAAGTCAGATTTCTTTGGGTTTGTGAGAATGAAAGATGCATACAAGAGGGTAGAGATAAAGTGAGTTCTTGCAGTGGTGGCTTTTGTATTATTAGTTACTGTAGGTAATGTTTACTCCTGTATAGGGTCCCACATTTTTGTGTACTTTTTTATTGTCTGGGCTATGTTTATGGCAAATTTCATGTTGTGATCAATAACAACCCCAAGGAGTTTGGTTTGGGATACTGGAGTAATAATGGTGTTTGATGAAGAGATTTTGAATGGTGGGAGGGGGTCTGTGGCTCTTGTGGGATGAAACAGCATGAGCTTTGTTTTATTAGGGTTGAGTATAAGCTGTGAATTGCATAGTCAAGATTCAGAGCAGTGGAAACAATACAGGCTGGAAAGAATATGAATATCACCAAGCCTATGCTGTTATTATCTAGTACTTATACAGGTGTATCTTAAATTAAAACTAACCTCCTTTTATGTTTACCATGCCAAATGCCTTCTTAAGATTTAAGTGGGCTTTATCCTCAAACCCTTTCTAATTTCATGCTGTGGCTACCCATTAAGATAACTGTTGTAAATTCATGTGTTTTGTTGCTGCCTTAAAATCCATGCTCCATAGGCTTGGTGATATTCCAGTTCTTTCCAGCCTTTCTTGCTTCCCCTGCTCTGAAGTAAAAACACATCTGTTTTCTTCTAGACACAAGGGACCTTACATTTTACCTTTGATTTAGAAAAAGGTTAACTGCATTAACAGTCATCCCTTCTGTTCTCAAGGGATTAATGGATACAGCCTATTAAGCTGCATGGTTTCTTGTATTATTTTTAGTTATTTCAGGACCTTATCCTCTATGATATCACTAGGATCAAAAAAGTTATCACTGGCACTATGGTAGGCTTGTTTTGGTGAATGCATGACTATTGGTCAGCACTCTGGTAGGCTTGTTTTGGTGAATGCATGACTATTGGTCAGCACTCTGGTAGACTTGTTTTGGTGGATGCATGACTATTGGTCAACACTCTGGTAGGCTTGTTCTGGTGAATGCATGACTATAGGTCAGCACTCTGGTAGGCTTGTTTTGGTGAATGCATGACTATCGGCCAGCACTGTGGTAGGCTTGTTTTGGTGAATGCATGACTATTGGTCAGCAGTCTGGTGGGCTTGTTTTGGTGAATGCATGACTATTGGTCAGCACTCTGGTAGGCTTGTTTTGATGAATGCATGACTACTGGTCAGCACTCTGGTAGGCTTGTTTTGGTGAATGCATGACTACTGGTCAGCACTCTGGTAGGCTTGTTTTGGTGAATGCATGACTGTTGGTCAGCACTCTGGTAGGCTTGTTTTGGTGAATGCATGACTATCGGCCAGCACTCTGGTAGGCTTGTTTTGGTGAATGCATGACTATTGGTCAGCACTCTGGTGGGCTTGTTTTGGTGAATGCATGACTGTTGGTCAGCACTCTGGTAGGCTTGTTTTTGGTGAATGCATGACTACTGGTCAGCACTCTGGTAGGCTTGTTTTGTTGAATGCATGACTATTGGTCAGCACTCTGGTAGGCTTGTTTTGGTGAATGCATCAGCACTCTGGTAGGTTTGTTGTGGTGAATGCATGTCTATTGGTCAGCACTCTGGTAGGCTTGTTTTGGTGAATGCATGACTATTGGTCAGAACTCTGGTAGGCCTGTTTTGGTGAATGCATGACTATTGGTCAGCACTCTGGTAGGCCTGTTTTGGTGAATGCATGACTATTGGTCAGCACTCTGGTAGGCTTGTTTTGGTGAATGCATGACTATTGGTCAGCACTCCGGTAGCCTTGTTTTGGTGAATGCATGACTATTGGTCAACACTCTGGTAGGCTTGTTCTGGTGAATGCATGACTATAGGTCAGCACTCTGGTAGGCTTGTTTTGGTGAATGCATGACTATTGGTCAGCACTCTGGTGGGCTTGTTTTGGTGAATGCATGACTATTGGTCAGCACTCTGGTAGGCTTGTTTTGGTGAATGCATGACTACTGGTCAGCACTCTGGTAGGCTTGTTTTGGTGAATGCATGACTATTGGTCAGCACTCTGGTAGGCTTGTTTTGGTGAATGCATGACTGTTGGTCAGCACTCTGGTAGGCTTGTTTTGGTGAATGCATGACTATCGGCCAGCACTCTGGTAGGCTTGTTTTGGTGAACGCATGACTATTGGTCAGCACTCTGGTAGGCTTGTTTTGGTGAATGCATGACTACTGGTCAGCACTCTGGTAGGCTTGTTTTGGTGAATGCATGACTATTGGTCAGCACTCTGGTAGGCTTGTTTTGGTGAATGCATCAGCACTCTGGTAGGTTTGTTGTGGTGAATGCATGACTATTGGTCAGCACTCTGGTAGGCTTGTTTTGGTGAATGCATGACTATTGGTCAGAACTCTGGTAGGCCTGTTTTGGTGAATGCATGACTATTGGTCAGCACTCTGGTAGGCCTGTTTTGGTGAATGCATGACTATTGGTCAGCACACTGGTAGGCTTGTTTTGGTGAATGCATGACTATTGGTCAGCACTCTGGTAGGCTTGTTTTGGTGAATGCATGACTATCGGTCAGCACTCTGGTAGGTTTGTTTTGGTGAATGCATGATTATTGGTCAGCACTCTGGTAGGCTTGTTTTGGTGAATGCATGACTATTGGTCAGCACTCTGGTAGGCTTGTTTTGGTGAATGCATGACTATTGGTCAGCACTCTGGTAGGCTTGTTTTGGTGAATGCATGACTATTGGTCAGCACTCTGGTAGGCTTGTTTTGGTGAATGCATGACTATTGGTCAGCACTCTGCTGACAGTCATCTTCTGACACATATAGCATCAACAGTCTGGAAACAGTGAGCAGACAAGTAGCAGAAATAATATATTTGTTTCATGGTGACAAAAAGTGCCTGACATGACATGTGGCATGCCAATGCCTTGCAGAAGGATAAAGAAGAAAGAAGTGTGACAACAACAACAAAAATGGAAAAATTCTATAGGTACTTTACATCAGAGTATGTAGAATTAGGCAAGAAATGTTAGAACCCTGTAAGAAGGGATAGGGACGGTCTTTTGATGCAGATGAGAGAAGGAGAAAAAGAAATACACTGCCAGCATAGCTCTCAACCTCTACGTGCAAAAAATCTGGGCAAAATCAAAAATATTGAGGGGACAAAGCCCCAGAAATAGAGACAAATTGCTTTTATAAACTTAGAAAGTTGCTAGAATAACAGGTCATACATTAGTATGCATTTTCTAAAGGATATGAAGTCCGAAACTTAGTTTTATGTTATTTAGTGACTTCAGTCCTTAATGATTTGACTGAACACCACAATTTTTTTGAAAAACAGAACAAAAATATAAAGCAAAATTTAGACATTCTGCAAAAATCCGTACAGTTGATAGGTATGACTACCAGTAAAAAAAATGTTGATTATTCTTCGGTAAGGTATTAAAATAACACCTAAGTACAATGTGCAGGTCTAGAAGCCCCATTTCACAAAGAGAGAGTGGGGCAGTCAAGTAAAAGTAAAGTATAATGGTATAATCTTTGCACAAAGAACTGTATTAGAAGACACTAAAATAGCTTCATAGTGAAAGAATGCAGAGTTATAATATAATAAACTATTCATGTCCCCCCCCCCAGTGTCCAAGAAAAGAAAATCATTCAGAGGTGAAGTTGTCAAGAACAACGGGCCACACTTTGATAGTGGCTATGCAAAACTAAGGCATATTGAAGAAGTGTTTCTGCATAGAGTCACATAAAGAGCAACCTTATTTCAGGGTTAAGTCTAAAGCATAGCAAAGCAACCTTTAGGCATTTCTAATGAAGGTTAAGAGAATATAAGCTATTGATTAAATAGGAGACACAGCTTTTGCGACAGTGGTGGAGGGTTAATAGTTATCAGTTATTGTTATGATTATACATTATGATCATTATTTTACAATATATATTATTGATTCATATTTTATTATTTAGTAATTTTAGGTTTAGATACGCTAATTTTTAGACCTGTTTTATTTAATGACAGTATTAAACCTATACTGAGTAGCCTAAATTTATGTTATGTTATATTATATTATATGTTATATGTCATATTTTATATTTCTATATTTTTATTATTTTTATTATTTAGTGAGATATGATTAATATATTCTTCTTGGGTAGCTGTTCTAGTTATTTAGATGCTTAGGACAGTATGCATTAATTATTATATTTATTATATTCATTATATTAGTTATTTTACTTGAAAGCAGGCAAGATACAATGTATGCATAGGTAATTTTTGATTAGGAAGCGTCGCGCTACCATTATTAGTATTTATGCTGTATTTATGCTGTAGGTTAAACATCGTTATTTTTATGTTATTTTATATATTTTACATATTTATCTACTTTACATAGTTTAATAATCAAAATATTGGGCTTTTTTCTTTCAGTTTCAAAGCCTGTTATTATTACAGTCTCGGTGTATGAATTTTTTATTATGTTAATAGAGAATTGCAAATGCACCTTAGTTAGCTGTGATCTGTACCTTTAAGGAGCTAAAGGGAGAGCAAGGGGCGTGGTTAAGTGTTTCAATGCTGGTATTTAAACTCTCTTGTAATGGTGTGAATGTTTTGCTTGTCTGAAGAAGTTAGTGCAATGTACTAACGAAAAGCTTTTACAGTGGCTTAATAAAATTTGTTGTTTTTCATGTTTTTTATGTTTTGGACTAGCCTGAGTCGAGTTCTTGGCTTTTGAATTTGCGGTGGTTTTCGCTAGTTTGTTTTTCCGGTTTTGACAGTCAGGAAGTATCATAGATTACATTCTGCCAAATATGCAAAGTCACGACACTGTAATGCAACACCAGATTTCATCACAGTCATACCTTTCAACATACCATCATCCTGAGAAGGGAGGATCTCAATCTTAAAATGCAGGCAAATGTACAGTTAAATACAAAGTTTGTTATTAACATGACTATCAAGTAGGGATGATAATCCCTAGCATATTTAGAGTAAACAAATGAGCAAGTTATATCAGAAAACATCTAGCATTTCATATATAATTCAGAAACAATATTAGTAACAAATCAGAAATTTCATCTGTGTATCGATTTACAAACATATATGCAGTTAAACAAATATTTTTATTAGACTATGCAGGCTTAGTGCTTTTGTCAGTAAGATCTATGTATTCTATGGTAAGCATATTTTAATTAATTTCCTGTCTCCTGTCAAAATCAACAAAGTATGCCCTAAAGCTCAACTATCATTCATTATATTGCATAAAAATATTCAGCAAACCTACCTTCACTGTGGTGTCTACCACCATATCCGTGTATATACACTAGGGAAACCATCTGTTAACAAATTTATTCCATTAAATTTTCCAAGCTACCCTACTTCTCTGATGTCCAACTTATCTATCAGCTGAGCCACATCAGCTGTACATGGTACCTCATTAAATTACTGTTTATTTCTTTCTTTACTTATTATTTGCAGATGTCATCAGAGTAAACAGTTTTGCTTTCTCATCTTTAGTTGCTTGTTGTACACTAGCAGTGACAAGGTTCACAATAACATAATTGTATGTTGAAGGATGCCCTGAACAAGATCTCTCAAGCCAGTTTGTAGTTTTCTAATTTTAGAAAAGGCTAAAACTGTGTTTGCAACTCTTAAGGAGTTATTTATTGTTGTTTATTTGTAACTTTTCTTCCTGAGCCATGATTGAAACTTGATTTATTCTCAAATGGACATTGTAACATATGTAAATGGACATATCCAGGCAGACAAGATGATAAGTTACTCTTTATTTGTCAAAATAGTTAGTTTGTGTTTTTCTTTACTAGAACTATCTTAAACAGCAGTACAGTTTTTCAGTTTTACTTACATGTGAAGCTCTCTCTTTCTCTATCCCTATCTCTGTATCTATCCATGTGAGTGTGTGTGTGTGTGTGTGTGTGTGTGTGTGTGTGTGTGTGTGTGTGTGTATATATATATATATATATATATATATATATATATATATATATATATATATATAGTGTGTGTGTGTGTGTGCTCATATCACAAAGTGTATTTTTTTAGCTGTTTGTCATATGAAATGTCTGCTTGCATATCACAAGGTACGTCTTTCAGCTAAGTTTTACAAAATTATTTCTTTCAACAGTATTACAAAAGTTAGTAATTGTTAATCTACCTGTCTCATACCTCATGACCTCTTAAGAGTAAAAATCTAGAGAAAACCCCAAATAATTGGGGGTTAAAGGCCCAAAATCAGGGACAGATTTTAAGTATTGCTCTTGCAATCTGAGAAAGTTACTAGAACAACTTGTTTTCTGTTAATGTGTATTTTCTGTAAGATATTAAGTCTGAAACTGAAATGTATGTTATTACTGAGGGACTTTGATCCTCAGTTATTTGCCATTAAATCACACATTTTATGAAGCACAAACCAAAAATATGAGGCAAAAATCTGGACAATTGAAGGATATAATCTCAGTTATTCATTATTACCTATTTGTGTATTTATTTCTCTATCTGTATATCTACATATCTATGTGCATATATCTCAAGGTATATTTTCAAGCTAGGTTTTATAAATAAAACGTTTCACCCAAGAGTGTTGCAAAAGTTATTTTTATTGTTTATGTATTATGTAAGCAATAACCGATGACATAGTGTGGTATATTGAAGATTTACCCACAGTTGGTGTGGTTTAATCAGGAGGGCAAAGCCCTAGTGATTAAATAAAGCCAACCATGGGTAAATTTCAATATACCACAACCACGGAGTCAGTTATTGCTATTATACAATAAAAATACTTACTTTTCTTAAATAATGTCTTTGTGTTTAATGGCGCCATACTGTTCTTCCATGTCTGGTGGTATCCTGCCGCCTTGTTTTGATGTACTGCGCATGTATATAAGACTTGTATTCCCACGCATACCCAGTACATCAATTCTTTGAAAAGGAAGCAACGGAGAAAAGAAAGTCTCCGTTGCTCCGTTTTTGTTTTCTTTTTTTCTTTTTTTTTTAATAAAAAAAAAAAGATTTGGCTACATTAGGGGTAGGAGAGAGAGAGAGAGAGACAGAATGGAGGAAATGCAAAGGAAATCAGGTACATGTCTTTAGTTTTAAATAACATACCTGATTTTCTTTGTATTTCCTCCATGCTGCCTCTCTGATATATCTGGAGTCTGGACTATAGATATTTTTTTTATTTTCTGTTAAAATAAATAAATAAATAATAGTTATGGAATATACAAACGGAAAGATGTCCGAGTGACCGGACCTTTTTCCATTGGTATATTCTGGGATTTACAACAGGCACGCTGGTTGGGCTGGCCAATCAGTGTACTCATTTTTTGAATATTAATGGATAGTTATTGTATAATCATTGTTAGTATATGTGTGTGTGTGTGTGTGTGTGTGTGTGTATGAGAGAGAGAGTGAGTGTGTGTATGTGTACATGTTTGCTCATGTACATGTGGATCTATGTCAGATGATCAAGTTTTCAGAAACTCAGAATTCATGTGGACAAGACCATATGACTGAGTTTCCAAAAACCTGAAAATCTACTTTTTTTTATGTTTATACAGGGGGGAAGCCCCCCTGCACTTCCTCCATATTATATATACCAACTCTGAGATCGCACTACAGTGAAGAAAAGAGTACATTTCCCAATCCTTGCTGTACCTCAATCTCCACTCAAAAACTCTAGGTTTTCAAAACCTTGATCATATGGTCTCAACCATATGAATTTCGAGTGTCTGAGAATTCGATCAGCTGATAGGGATACATATTTCAGCTAGGCTTACAAATGAAATATTTCTTTCAAGAGTATTACAAAAGTTATTCATTGTTAAGCTGTTTTTCTTTGTTAATCTTTTTGTGTGTGTGTGTGTGTGTGTGTGTGTGTGTGTGTGTGTGTGTGTGTGTGTGTGTGTGTGTGCGTGTGTGTGTGTGTGTATCTATATATGTAGATATATGTGCATTTTGAAGGGCATCACATGATAAGAAAGGCTGGATATTATGACTTAAAATAGATGATGTGTTACAGTCAACAGATATTGACAATCATTACAGCTACTAATCTCTTTTACCTCAGAAAATGATGCAGGTTTTTGCTATTCTGTCATCTTTCTAAGACAGCACTATGAATATTTAAAAAGTGTCAGTGATTTAGATTCTTTGTCCCTAGTTATTTTTAGCTTTGGCCCTGATTACAGAGATAAAATAGCTGTGGTCTTGCTGATTCTTGCTGTTGTCTTTCTTCAGCTCAGATAATTCACCCCTCTTCACTCAGACCATTTTGTCCTTTTGCTTCCTCTGTTTTTCCTTAATTTATACAAGCGTAAAAGTGTCAGTTGTTAAGCTTTCACCAGGGTTACATGAAGAAACAAAATTCCATATATCCAGTTTTAGACATTTCTTAAAAATTGCCATTTACACTTAAATCTACACTAAATTTTAACACACCATTTTATTTTTCTTGTTTATCTTCTGTTTTTTTCTTATTTGTTTATCTACTATAATTCGGTATGGTAAAGTTGCAACCATACACAGAGCTTTAATTCTTTATTGTAAAGTTACAACTGTATGTAGTACTGTAATTTTGTATTGTAAATTTGCAGCTGTGTACAGTGGTGTAATTCTATATTGCAGATTCTTCATTGTGAGTATGTATTCTGAGAGCATCTGTAGGCAGTACTGTCTAAAATTGTGTGCTGTAATGTTGTGATTGTGAACATGCTATGTCAGAGCTGTTGTAGGAGGTATTGCAATACCATATTTTAAAGTCGTAATTGCATGCATGCTAATTGAGAGTGACTGAAGGCAGTGCTGTAATTCTCTATTGTAAAGTCGTGACTGTGGGCATACTGTCTGAGAGTGATTGGAGGCAGTTGTTCTTTTGAGTATTCATACATGAGTGAGACTATTGTCTATGGGAAATATGACATGCTGCTTACAGAAACATAAGCTAATAAGGTAGACCGGCAAGGCAAAGCCCACATGTTCAGCCTATTTTCCTTCCAGCTGTGTAAGCTGTGAATCTTTCTTAACGTATTCCCTCCAATGAAGCTCTGAAAGTTTGCACTGTAGCTTCCAACTGATGGAGCCCAAGCTTTTTGATAAAATCTAATTATGTCCTCACATTTCAATTAAATTTTTCTAAGTCACAGTAAACACAATAACTATTATGTTTGTAATAACATAGCATGTAAGTTGTTTAACTTACACTATCACAGCATCCACTCAGGTTACACATATCTTGTCAACAGCATTTTGCTCATCCAGTTGAGAGTTTTCATACAAAGCTAGCAGCTCTGTCTGTGCCACTTGGTTGTTGAGATCTTTACAGACATATATAATTTATAATAGTATAAATATATATGATATGAACAACAATTAATATCTCTTTACCTGCACTGGACAAAGGTAAAGTATTAGTGCATTTGTGCTGTACATCATGTAACCTTTGAGATGAAATCTTTGAATAACTTGTATGCAACATGGTTTGGAATTATTAAT